>NC_052490.1:3226977-3324570 GCF_009730915.1 Dioscorea cayenensis subsp. rotundata
TTTCAGCGTATTTAATCATTTCTTTTTTATTGGAATACCTACTTATTTGAATGAAACCCCCATCCGATGTTTTCTTTGAGTATGTCTCCCAATATTTTAATCAAAACCCCGAATCTAGCTTTTTCTTCCTTAATGTGTCCAATTTATCAATTTTAAATCAAAACAATAACTTATATTTTTCTTTCTGAATGTCTCCTATTTTTTCAATAAAAACTTAATCTTTCTTTACAGAATGTCTGCTTATTTTTAAATCAAACCAGTCCTATTTTTTCCAAATGTACTCTATTCTTCCATTCACAATTAATCCTATGTTTTCTTATAGTAACATCTCCTATTTTTATCAATACCCCGAAGGTTTTGTTTTTTTTCTTTGAATGCCCTTACCATTTTTTAAATCAAATTATAATCCTAAGTTTCTCGCTGGAATGTTCCATTCAATCAAAACTGGCTACTCATCTTTCTTTTCCGCTATTTAGAAAAGAAAGTGTTTTATTTAGTATTGTTTGATGATTTTTAAGACAAAACCAATCCCATTTTTTCTTACATTAGCAGTCTCTAGCTCTCAATCAAACCCCAATCCTATGTTTTTTTCCCAATGCCTGTGCGTTTCTTTTCTAAAAAATTTGATCCTGCTACTTTCTTTTAACATCTCCTTTTTAAATCAAAACAATCCTATATTTTCTTTGTGAATGCTCATCATATTTAACAAAACCTAATCCGGCTTTTTCTTTTGTAATAAAACCATATCTTCTAAATCAAAACCTAAATCCTAAGTGTTTTTAAAGTCCTCGTATCCACGCTTTTGAATTAAAACTGTCTTTTGTTTTCTTTTCTGAATTTCCCATTTTCATTAAAAAAAAATGTAAACCCTTCTTATCTTTTGAATGTTTGTTAGTTTTGAATCAAAACACCATTGCGCTTTTTTTCTGAATGTGTCCTTTTTCTGTTTCTTTGATACAAAACTCTTGTTCATGTTTTCTTTTAAAATGACATCTATTTTCCGCTTTTTTAATAAAACCCTAACTTGGCGACTTAGGTAATAGTTCCCCATTTTTCAATCAAACCCTAATTCCTTAGGCTTTCAAACAAGTGAATGCCTACTTATTTTCAACAAACCCTAATACTATATTTTTTTAGAAAGTTCAGCTATATTTGAATCAAAATCCTTTGATCTCACATTTTCTTTTCGAAATGTCCGCATATTTTGAATGAAAAACTTAATCCATTGTTTCTTTTAATATCCGATTTCCGCTTTTCAAATCAAAAACCCTTTATCCTCTATTTTTCGTAATGTCCGCTTATTTTAAATCTATAACATTTAATCTCTTTGTTTTTCGATACTTCTATTTTTATTCAAAAGCAAAATTCAAAAAATAGGGTTTCATTCCAAAAAGGAAAAACATAATATTAGAGTTTGATTGAAAATAGGTATTACTACAAAAAACATAGGATTCTGTGATGTTTTCTTGTACCAATATCTCCGGCTTTTTTATTGAAAATCCCAACCTAGTGGTTTTCTTATAGTAATGTTCCTTGGCCTTTCAAACAAACTACCCCTCGCAGGTTTTCTTTCTAAATGGCTCATTTTGAATTAAACCAATTCCACTTGTTCTCAAATCAAAACCATAATCATATGTTTTCTTATAGTAATGAGACGCTCTAAAACATAAAAGATTAAGATTTTGATTTAAAAATAGTAGATA
Source organism: Dioscorea cayenensis subsp. rotundata (assembly GCF_009730915.1). Taxonomy (NCBI): domain Eukaryota; kingdom Viridiplantae; phylum Streptophyta; class Magnoliopsida; order Dioscoreales; family Dioscoreaceae; genus Dioscorea; species Dioscorea cayenensis. Next base: position 3,228,681 of record NC_052490.1, read on the forward strand.
TTCAAAAAACACAGACTAGGGTTCTGATTTGAAAGCATGCGATATTTCGAAAAGAAATAATATGGGTCAGTGTTTTGATTGTTGATAGGAGACACGCGGTTAGAGAAAGATGTAAACTGTGTGGGTGTTTGATTATATGATGCATTTACCGAAAACAAAAGCATAGCAATAGGGTTTTGATGAAAACTCATAGGGGAAATTTCATTGCAAAAGATCTCAGATTACATTTTGACTCACGGCGTTGATACTTCTGAAATGAGTGCAGGTATTGAAAAATATGATACAAAATTAAAAAGATAACATAGGCCTCATGCTTTTGAATGAAAAACATGAGATATCTCAAAGAAAATAGAAATATAAGATGTGGGTTTTGATTCAAAAATTTGAGGCATCGCATCAGTAGGATTAGGGTTTTGATTGAAAAATATGAGGACATTTCGAGAAGTAAAACATAGGATTAAGGTTTTTGATTGAGAAAAATATGGGATATTACTATGAGATAACATCGGATTAGTGTTTGGATTAAAAACCCAAAAATTGGGGACATTTCCATAAGAAACCGGAAGATTAGGGTTTTCTATGAAAATAAAAGACATTACCAAAAGAAAACATAAGATTAACATTTTGATTAAAAATAAGAAGGCATTACACACACATAGGATTAGGGTTTTTATTATAGAAAGTAGAATGAATAGAAATGTGGGATTAGAGTTTTGATTAAAAATGCTGAGATTCCCAAAACAAATGATAGGATTATGGCTTTTGATTCAAATATATTAGGTGTTTCAATAAGAAAACATTGGATTAAGATTTTGATTGAATATAGAGAAAACAGGATTCACATTTTGATTCAAATATTGTGATGGCATCCCGATAAGAAGATATACCATTATGGTTTTGATTGAAAAATAGGAGACGTTACTTTGACAAAACATAGGATTCGGGCTTTGATCCATGGTAGATATTCCAAAGAAGAACTATAGATTAGGGTTTTTATCGGAAAATAAGAGACATTGACATAGGATTATTGTTTTGATTCAAAATAGATCCCAAAAGAAAAATAACATAGAATCATATTTTTATTCAAACCGAGAAGACATTAAGAAAAAGAAATACGGATTAGATTTTTGATTGAAAACCAAAATTGTCTTTGACATTCCGAGAAGACATAGAATTAGTGTTTTAGTTCAAAACTACAAAAATAGGATCCATTCCAACAAGACAAGAAAGGATAAGGGTTTACATTCTAAAACTATAGGAGACAGTCGATAAGAAAACATTAGATTAGGGTTCGATTAAAAATAGGAGATATTCGAAGAAAAACATAGGATTAGAGTTTTGATTGAAAAATAGGAGACATTCTAAAAATAAAACATAGGATTATTGTTTTAATAGAAAATGATAAATAGGAGACATCTGTAAAGATAACTAATATTGAAAAATAGGAGACATCATAAAAGAAACACATAAGATTAGAGTTCTTAATTGAGAAATAGGAACATTGCTAAAAGAAACATTGGATTAGAATTTTTGTTCAAAAATAGGAGACATTCAGAAAGATAATAGTATTCATAGGAGACATTGCTAAAAAGAAACATTGATTAGAATTTTGTTCAAAAATACACACATTCCTGAGTAAGAAAACTATCGATTAGAGTTTTGATCTAAAAATAGCGAGATATTCCTGAAAAACAAAAAGATAGGATTAGTGTTTTTGATTATGAAACATTTCAAAGAAAACAAAATATTAGGGTTTTGATTCAAAAAGCTGAAAAATATGCACATTTTGAAATAAAAAGCGTAAGAAAAAGTGTTTTGATTCAAAAATAGTAGACACTCCTAAAAAGAAAAGGAAATGATTAGTTTTTATTAAAATAGGTGACATTCCTATAAGAAAACATAGGATTGGGAGATTTGATTTAAAATAGTAGAAATTACTATAAGAAAATATAGGATTGGGATTTTGAATGAAAAATAGGAGATATTGCTATAAGGGAAAAAATAGGATTAGGGTTTTGATTTAAATATAGTAGAGCATCACTGAAAAGAAAACTTAGGATCGGAGTTACAATTGAAAATATGGTATTGTGAAAGAAAAATAGAATCAAAGCTTTTTATTCAAAAACATGATAGACGTTCCAAAAAGAAAACAAAAAGATTAGGATTTTTTATAGGAGACATTCGAAACGAAAACATACGATTAGGGCTTTGATTGAAAAATATAAGACATTCGGAAAAGAAAACATAGGATTCAATTTTTTTATTTACAAATAAGAGATAATTATAAGAAAAACATAGGATGAAAGTTTTGATTAAAAAGAAAATAAAACAGGGTGACATTTCCACAAGAAAATATAGGTTTATGGTTTTGATTAAAAATAGCGAGGATTGCCAAAAAGAAAATATAGGATTAGGGGTTTTGATTCGAAAAGTAAGTGTAATTCCAAAGAAAATCATACGATTAAGGTTTTGATTGAAAAATGAAATGTTACGAAAAAGAAAAACATATGATTAGTGTTTTCATTATAAGAGGCATTCAGAAAAAGAAAACTCTAGGATTTGGGTTTTGGCTAAAAATAAGGGACATTACGAAAAGAAAAATGTACGATTATTGTTTTTGATTCAAAAATAGCAGGTATATTCCCAAAACAAAAAGACAAGAGTATGGTTTCGATTAAAAATATGAAAAACATTCCAAAAAGAAAAACAAAGGAATAAGATTTTTATTCAAAAACTAGAGGCATTTGAAAAAGAAAACATAGGAAGAAATTTCGAAAAATAAAGATAGGGTTTTGATTAAAAATTGGACATTCTGAAAAGAAAACAGAAGATTAATATTTTGATTCAAAACTAAAAAGTAGGACACATTGCAAAAAGAAAACATAGGATTATGGTATTAATTCAAGAATAGCAAACATTATGAAAAAGAAATGAAAAGAATAGGTTTTGAAATATAGGAGACATTCCAATAAAAACATAGAATTAATGTTTTGATTGAAAAATAGTAGTCATAAATAGGAAAACATAGGATGAGGGTTTTGAATGAGAAATAGGAGACATTACTATAAGAAAACTTAGGATTTGGGTTTTGATTATAGTAGACATTCCAAAAAGAAAAATATAAGATTAGTTGTTTGATTGAAAAATATGAGACATTTTGAAAAGAAAACATATGATTATGGTTTTAATTCGAGAAATATGTAACATTCTCAAAAGAAAACAAATGATTACTTTTTTATTAAAATAATAGACATTCACATACGATTAGGGTTTTGATTGAAAAATATAAGACATTCTTTGATATGAAAAACGTACGATTACGATTTGAATTGAAAAATATGTGACATTACTATAAGAAAAACATAAGATTAGTGTTTTGATTAAAAATTGAAAAATAGGCGACATTTCCAAAGCAGAACATAGGTTTAGGGTTTTGATTAAAAATCTGCAAACATTCCCAAAAAGAAAACATAGGATAAGGGTTCTGATTAATATGAGTCACTCTATAAAAAGAATATATAGGATTAGTGTTTTGATTGAAAAATAGGAGGTATTAAAAACTAAGGATTAGGGGTTTGATTAGAAAATATGAAACATTATGTAAACAAAACTTATGATTATTGTTTTGATTCAAAAATAGAACACATTCCCAACAGGAAAGGTAAGATTAGAGTTTTGATTCAAATATAGGTGGCATTTAGAAAAAGTAAACATAGAATTAGTGTTTTGTTTTAAAAAGAAGGAGCCATTCAAGAAAAACTTGGATTATGGTTTTTATTAAAAAATATGAGACATTACAAAATGAAAACAAACGATTATTGTTCGATAAAAAATAGCAGACATTCGCAAAAAGAGAACATAAGATTAGAGTTTTGATTCAAAACATAGAGTGGCATTCTAAAAACAAAACATAGGATTAGGATTTTTATTATAAACAGTATACATTCCGGAATGAAAACAAAAATTAGGTTTTGATTAAAAATTAGCAGAGATTCTGAAAAGAAAAATTAGTAGGATCAAGGTTTTTATTAAAATGAGATATTTCAAAAAGAAAACATAGGATTAGGGTTTTTGATAGAAAAATAAGTGACATTACTAGAAGAAAATATATACGATTAGGGTTTTGATTAAAACCAAAAATATGGAACATTTCCAAAAAGAAAACATAGAATTAGAGTTTTGATTAAAAATAACGAGACATTCCTAATAGAAAATATAGGATTAGAATTTTGATTCAAAAATAGGAGCCACTCCTATAAGTAAACATATATGATTAGGATTTTGATTGAGAAATATCATACATTACCAAAAAGTAAATATAGGGATTATTGTTTTGATTCAAAAAAATAGCAAACATTCCAAGAATTAGTTTAGGGTTTTTGAATATAGGAGGAATTCCTAAAAACTTTAAGATTAGGGTTTTGATTAATAAATATTAGATATTACGTATAGTAAAATGACTATTATTGTTTTTTGATTCAAACATAGCGTATATTCTCACAAGAAAAACATATAAGATTAGTGTTTTTGATTAAAAACATAGGAATAAAACATAGGTAGAGAGATTCCCATTGTTTAGGATTTTAATATGAGACATTCCAAAAAGAAATCAAAGGATTTGGGTTCTGATTGAAAAACTAAAAATAGCACTCATTTCAAAAACAAAACATAGGATTAGTGTTTTTGATTCAAAAATAGTAGACATTCCAAAAAGAAAAGAAATTATTAGGTTTTTTAATAAAAATAGGAGACATTCAGGAAAAGAAATATAGGTTATAGTTTTTGATTCAAAAACTAATATAAAAAGAGACATTCGAAAAGAAAAACAAAGGATTAAAGCTTTTGATTAAAATAGGAGACATTACAAATATAAAACATTGGATTAGGGTTTTGATTAAAACATAGGAGACATTACTATAAGTAAACAAAAATATTCATGTTTTGATTTAAAAATAGTATACATTCACAGAGGATTAGATTTTTTTGTTTAAAAACTATCGACATTTTCGAAAAAGAAAAGATATAATTAGGGTTTTTGATTCAAAAATACGAGCCATTCCTTAAAGAAAAACATAGGATTAGGGTTTTAATTGAAAAAAATATGAGACATTATGAAAAGAAAAACAAATGATTATTGTTTTGAATGAAAAATAGTAGAAATCCTAAAAAGAAAAACTTCTACAGCTCGATTAAAAATAGCTTATTAAGAAAAACAAAAACATATGATCTCGGTTTTGCTTGAAAAACAGTAAGGAATTTCAAAAAGAAAAACATAGGATTACTGATTCTTATTCAAAAATATGAGGCATTACAAAAAGGAAACATAATATTAGTGTTTTGATTTAAAAATTAGTAGAGATTTCCAAAACAAAAAGATAGGATTATTATTCCGATTAAAAATGAGACATTCCAAAATGAAAAATAAAAGCCTTAGGGTTTTGATTCAAAAACTAAAAATTTAGACACATTCTAAAAAGAAAAACATAGGATTATGATTTTTGATCTCAAAAACTACCAGAGCTTTCCAAAAAGTAATAAAAGGATTAGTTTTCTCGATTGAAAAGTAGGAGACATTTTGAAAAGACAACATAGGTTAGGGTTTTGATTCAAATCACATAAATATGAGACATTATGAAAAAACCAAAACATAGGATTCAGGTTTTGATTAAAAGATAGGAGACATCTCGAAAAAGAAAAACATTATATTAGGGTTTCGATTTAAAATATAGTAGGTATTCTGAAAAAGAAAAATATAGAAATATTGATTTGATTGAAAATAGGAGATATTACCATAAGAAACCACTGTGGATTTAGGTTTTGAATGAAAAAAATAGGAGACATTGCTATAAGAAAAACGAAGGAATAGTTTTTGATTGAAAAATATGAGACAATACTATATGCAAAAAATATAGGACTAGGGTTATGATTACAAATAATGAAATAGGAGATATTTCCAAAATGAAACATAGGATTAGGTTTTTATTAAAAAAATAAGGCATTACTGAAAAAGAAAACATGGGATTAAGGTTTTTTTATTACAAAAATAGAGCCATTTCGAAAAAGAAAAACATAGGATAAGGGTTTTGTTTGAAAAAAATATGAGACATTACGAAAAAGAAAACATATCGATTATTGTTTTGTTTTAAAAATAGCATACATTTTCAAAAGAAAACATCATATTAGTGTTTTGATTCAAAAATTGAGTCATTCCGGAAAGAAACGAGGATTAGGGTTTTTGATTGAAAAATATGAGACATTCCTGAAAAGAAACATTGATTCGGGGTTTTGATTAAAAAAATTATGGCACTCGAAAAACAAAGGATTAGGGTTTTGATTCAAAAATAGGAGTTACTACTAATGTACTATCCGCAAGTGCACGGATCATTACAAGTAATAAATTGGTACCCTTCTAGGGGTTAGGTAGTTGAACCATAGGGACTCGAAACTTCTAGTACTAATTAGTTCTCTAATGTCTTACAAATCAAAGGGATGGTTGAAAGGTTGAAAAGGGTAAATAAGAATAACAAGACAAGGGTGTAATCAACAAGTAGACTAGGATCGAGTCTTTGACAACAAGAGAGCAATGCCCCGGGATTATTTCAATGTGCTCAAGAAACCTGCCTTGAATCTAATGCCCACCATGATACATTCTAATATCCTTATGGGTGCTCAAAAGATATATTGCATCTATGGCTCTCACAAAACATCAAGGGGCTGTAAGGGTAACTATAGGCTTTCATACATATTGAGTTTTGCAACTACACTAGGTAATTACAATAATGGCTATTTTACACACATCAAGTTTTACCCAAGCATCTATGCAATTCAAGCACATCAAGTTATGCAAACACATGAAAAACACAAGATTGCATTAAAATTCCATAGGCAAGAGAAATCAAGTATTCCAAGTATCAAGAACAACATAGTTCAACATCCCAGGCCACCGTAAGGTAGTTAGCCCTCATAAATTGATACAACTTAGAAAAAGGAAAGAAAAGAACAAGGGTAAGAATTCATGATCTCCTCTTTCAAAATATCATCTCAATTGTGCTTCAAAAAGCTTCATGGATGATCTAGCTCAACTTCCCTTGAGTCTCCAACTATACCTTGATCATCTAGATGGTACGGTGAAGATTGATCTTCATCTCATCAATGCACCCCGTGCGTAAGAAAATCCCTCGAACAAAAAGATGAGGAGAAACCCTAGAATATGAAGTTAAAAAGGTTGTTTTTAGGCTCGACACGGTCAAAGCACAATTGTACTTAAAAGCATGGTCATGCTCCACCCATGCTTCACTTGAGTAGGACCTGCAAGCAAGATCCCGGTTAGCGGATGGTGCTTCGATTCTAGGAAAATCATGGGGATGTGACACAACCGTGCCTTGAGCAGCTTCTCATCATAGAAGCAAAGACCTTGCTTGATAAGTTTTCCAAGCCAATTTCAACCAGTGATAATCATGGGGACAGAGCACGCACCATGCCCTCGCCCTTTGTTTGGCTTGGACACTTAAAAAGATTCTTCATTCTATTCTCGCTTTTGTCTTTGAATTCACTCCTAATTGCTTTGAGACCTACTATCCCGTAGCATGAACAAAAACACGCAAAGTAGCATCGAATATATACAAAAAGGTGCTCAAAGACAAGCAAAAGTATTGATTGGGAGAAAGAAAAACATGATATGAATTTCATTCATTAAATACTCCCACCTTGAATCATTTCTTTGTCCTCAAGCACTCTCACATTGCTTAATAAAAGAAAAAGATGAGTGCATCATTTATAATCTCAAGAGAATAGAAAAATTCTTAAGCATAGAGGGACAACATGGGTTAGAAGAAGAACAAGAATGCTCAACAAAAGGATACACTCTTACTTCCAAAAGAACTTTTGTGTGTGCAAACCTTAAATTGAGTGCCCCATGGTCTCAAGGAATCAACCAGCAAAACTGGACCTTATTTCAACTAACAATGGTTGGGGTAGTAGCTTCATATATCACAGTAGATAGCCTTCTCTTGGTAGGTCATCAAATGTACATTTGTAATACCAAAAATTAAACAAGTCACACGACACTTCTAAGGTGATAGCTCTTTTCTACCATTGTGTTCTTTTGTTTTTTTCACACAAACAAATTCAAATATGATCGGTAGGGCATTCCAAAAAGGAATCTGACTTTGACAATCATTTCTTGTTTGAAAATACAACTTAGTTCTACCACGTAGGTTTTCTTCCAGAACAAATGGTCTCCACAATTAGGGCAAAAGTGATGAAACTTTAGGTCTTTAAAGTAAGAGTGAGTCTCCACTTTTCACCCTAGAGATGCAAACCAACTACGCATGTCACCCTAGGTTTGAGAATTTCTATCAAAGTAATCATATATCATCCTTAGCTAAGCACTCATCATAACAAATGTACATGTAAAAACCTCCCCATACTTGAACAGTGCATTATCCTCAATGTACAAATATGATGGTAAATCCAAGGAAAAATTGTTGACATGGAGAGTGATGTTATAGCTCTCAGATGCTTTTTAAACTCAAGCAACCACATGATCTTTGAGATGAAGTGGAAGCACATGTGTGAGCTCAAAATTCCACAACAATAACCAACATAAAGAACTAAAAATGCATAAGGAAAACACTACAAATAAACAAACCAATATGTTAGTTTAGTAGGAACGTCCCCTTACTAATTAAACCCGACACAAGTCCAATAATTCATGAAAGAAAATACAACTCTAAACATGGAAACATGAGAAGATAAGTAGCTACACTAAAATGATCGAATGGGGCACTCTAGGTGAGAGGAGAGGCCCCAATATCGCTAGAAGAATGAGAGCCTCGAGTCAACAAAAATTTGTAGTCATCCTTTTTGAGGATTAACGGAAATACTTCGAGATAGTACCAAAAATCTATTTAATGTACAATAATCTGTTGAACTACTTCAACAAGTCTACGCGTGAGGTATCCAGCATCTGATGTTCGTACAGCAGTATCTACAACGCCTTTGCGGGCTCCGTAGCAGGAAATTATATATTCCGTCAAAGAAAGTCCTTCGCGTAAATTGCTTTGAATGGGTAAATCAATCATTTGTCCTTGGGGATCTGACATTAATCCTCTCATACCCACTAATTGGTGTACCTGAGATGCATTTCCTCGAGCTCCTGAAAAGGACATTAAATGGACTGGATTAGAAGGATCAGTCATACGAAAATTAGGATTCATTTCTTGTCTCAAATATTCACTTGTAGCATACCATATCTCAATGGATTGACGTAATTTTTCTACCGCGTGTACATTCGCATAATGATAGTGTTTTTCCAAAATAAAACGTTGTTGTTCGGTGTCTTGGACCAACCATTCCTTAGAAGGTATTGTTAAAAGATCATCAATCCCCAATGAAATAGACGTAGCAGTGGCTTGCTGGAAACCCAGAATCTTCGATTGATCCAGGATATGTGATGTATATCCCATTCCGAAATGATCTATTAATCTGCTAATAAGTCGTTTCATAGCAGTTCCATCTATCACTTTATTGTAAAAGACCAGATCAGCCCTGTTCCGTCATAAATACCCCCTATATTATGCTTAATAGGATTCAACAATGGGCCTAAGTCAATGATTCGAAAAACTTCTTTCCCCTAATCTTGATTCACATAGAAATTCGAGTCTCGCCAATTTTTCCGGTATCAGAATTCCCGAATTCCCATGGCACGGATATCGCCTGATCTAATTTATTTTATTAGTTTAAATAACGTATGAATAGGCCCGACAAAACCCCTGTACGGCTTCTTCTATTTCTCGATAAAAAGAAATATGACCAATGGTGGTTCGAATGTATATCCAACGAATTTTTTTTTTTACACTTCTTACAATTAGATAGTGCCTATAAATCTCATGATAAGTGCCCAAAGATTCATATTGAATTTCGATGGGAACTTCTCTTGAGCCAATGACACGTTGATCTAGTCGCCACCGGAGCCACAAAGGACTATCTAAATCGATTCGTTTTTGCCGATAAGCTCCAAGTGCATCATAGGAACTGCAACAATACGTCGCTTTCATTTTCATATAGTTATACTTATTATTGTTAACTATTTTATTTTGTCAATTTCGGCAATTATATGTATTACACCAATTTGCATGAATACCTTGATGATTCCAAACATTAATACATAGCGCACAATAATCATATCTTGGGTTGGTACAAAAATGGGATCTCCAATATCTGGTAAAAAGAGATTCATTTGGTAAAACATAAGTAAATGAGTTTCCACTTGAGCTTACATAGATAAAGATACATGAATAGCCATTTGATCTCCATCAAAGTCTACATTGAAGCCTCTACAAACTAATGTATGTAAACAAATGGCACGTTCCTCTACTAAAATAAGTTGGAATGCCTCTATATCCAATCTATGTAGGGTAGGTGCTCTATTCAACCATATAGGATGCCCCTGCATAACTTCTGGAAGTATTTCCCATACAATCAATTTTTTTTCCCAAATTTTACTTTTAGCAATTCCTATGTTAGAAGCAACATGTTGTTTAATTAGACCATGAATTAGAAATGTTTGGAAAAGCTCTATTGCTATTTCGCGAGGTAATCCACATTGATGTAATGAAAGCGAAGGACCCACAACAATGACAGAACGCCCCGAATAATCGACCCGTTTGCCAAGGAGAGTCTCACGGAATCTTCCTTCTTTGCCTTCAATTACATCTGAAAATGACTTGTAAACTTTATTATGACCATCTTTCATGGGTTGCCCACGGATCCCATTATCAAGAAGTGTATCCACGGCTTCTTGTACCAATTTCTCCTGACACATTACTAATTCACCTGGCATAGATCTACTTGTTGCTAATAGATCGGTAAGAGTATTGTTCCGATAGATAACTCTTCTATAGAGTTCATTAATATCCGAACTCATTAATTTACCTCCATCTATCTGAATGATTGGTCTCAACTCGGGAGGAAGAACTGGTAATAGGCACAAAACCATCCGTTTTGGTTCTACATTTGTTCGAATAAAATGTTTAGCTAATTCCATGCGTTTAACCAAAAAATCCTTTCTTCTTCTAATTTTTCTATCTTCCCATTCATTTCCAGTTCCAGTCACCTCCTCATCTCCTAATTCCTTCCATTCTACCAATGAATTATTTAGAATAATTTGCAAATCCGAATCGGCTAATTGTTCTCTAATAGCACCTGCTCCTGTCGAGATTTCTCGATTTCGAAATGTCTCGAAGCTTTGAGTAGTAAAAAAAAGTGGGATGCTGTATTTCCAGGATTGGATTTCATACTCGAATGAACCTCGTAATCGTAAGAAAGTTGGTTTTTTAGATATGGGCCTAGCAAAAGAAAAATCGAGATAGGTTCCTATAAGATTGGGTTCCCCCCTTAAAAATCGGACGTGAAGGTTTCCTCTCATCCGGCTCAAGTAGTTATACCAAATAAAGAAAGAGAGGTTCTTTTAAAGTTCAATAAAACCCTGCAAAGGCTACTCCTTACTCAAGTTCACAGAGAGGACTAACCTTTCATTAATTCATTCTTCTTTTGACTTTGAGTTTCTAAATTACTTAATTTACGACAAAAAAAGAAAATGTGAAATTATTGAGTAGTCTACTTCCCCTCAAATACGGAATCCCTTAAAGTAAAGGAATACTTTGTTGGGACTCATAAAGGATTTACTTGTCTATATATCGTCCCATTCGATCTTTTAGGTCTCTACTCACCTCGATGGTCATGCTTATACCACGATATCCTTTGAAGCATATATGGGATATATAAACTCCTGTAACCATGCCATATTTACTTGCTTCAACAGAATCACTCTCTCAAAGAAATGGAATGGTTAATTCCACGAAGCAAGTATTTTGTTTTCACGAGGTATAACTAGTAATTCCTATTTATCTGTTACGGGAATCGACCATGGATCAATTCCCCTTTTGTTGTTTGTTTGGAAGTATTGAATACACCCAACATTCTGAGCTTCATGTTAGTCCTTCCAAGACACATGTCAGAACGGGGACATCCCAATAATCAGATTGAATGGGATGACAGTTTTCGAATCTGTAAAATGAAAATTTTGATCAAATCACACATCACAGTATACTAGGCCTTCTAATTCCTTAAGGGGTTTATCTAAAAGATTCGCGATATAACTAGGAAGACGTTTCAAATACCACACATGAGTCGCCGGGCATGCGAGTTTGATGTATCCCATTTGATATCTTCGTATCCGAGAATCAACAAACTCCACCCCGCATTGTTCACAAAACTTCGGGTCTTCTTTTTCAGCCCCAATCACTCGATAATTTCCACAAGCGCAAATTCCACTTTTTATAGGTCCAGAGATTCTTTCACAAAACAATCCATCTTTTTCCGGTTTATTGGTTTTGTAATGAAAAGTATACGGTTTTGTCACCTCACCAATTATCTCTCCATTAGGTAGTATTTTGGTAGCCCAAGCCCTTATTTGTTGAGGAGAAACTGGTCCAATTCGAAGTTGTTGATGTTTATACTGGTCGATCATAGAATAGAAATTCTGATTCATTCAGATCAAGCTTCCTTCCTATTAATCTGGAAATTCTTTTCAGATACGAGGAAATGATTCAGTTCCAGAGCCAAAGATCGTAGTTCTCGAACGAGCAATCGAAAGGATTCTGGAGCATCTTCGGGGTTAGGTACTGTTCCTCCAACAATTGTAGCACCAAGTACCTCTTGACGAGCTCTAATATGATCAGATTTATAAGTAAGCATCTCTTGTAAAATATGAGCAACACCAAATCCCTCTAGAGCCCAAACTTCCATTTCTCCTACTCGTTGTCCCCCTTGTTTGGCCCTTCCTCTAAGGGGTTGTTGTGTAACAAGTGCGTAATGTCCACTGGAACGCCCATGGATTTTATCATCAACTTGATGGATTAATTTCAAGATATAGGGTTTTCCTATTAGAACAGGTTGTTCAAAAGGATCCCCTGTTCTTCCATCAAATATTCTGCTTTTTCCCGGATACTCGGGTTCAAATACCCATGGATTTTTTGTTTGCTTACTGGCTGAATATAATTCAGAAAACACTAGTTTTCTCGAAGCCTCTTGCTCATATCTCTCATCAAAAGGTGCTATTCTATAATGTCTTTTTAGCAGATCCCCCGCTAACCCGAGTGAGCATTCAAATATCTGTCCTACATTCATTCGTGAGGGTACTCCTAATGGGTTGAAGACCATATCAACAGGTGTTCCATCTTGCAAATAGGGCATATCTTGCCTAGGCAAAATTTTGGAAATGATACCTTTATTCCCATGTCTTCCGGCTACTTTATCACCTACTCTGATTTCACGTTTTTGTGAAATATATACACGAATCATCTCTGGATTATAAATGGAACCACCCCTTTTCTGAATCCATCTCACATCAATAACTCGGCCCCTTCCACCTATAGATAATTTTAGAGAAGTTTCTTTTGCAGTGGATACTGGAATGCTGAGTATGGCTCATGCTAACCTATCTTATGGAGCATACAATGATTCGGTCTCTCTCAGAGGTGTTAATTTACCTACTATAATGTCACTTGTTTGTATCTAAGATACAAGCATCACAACTCCATTCCTATCTAAATTGTGGAGTAAGAGATCCTCTAAATGTGGTATTACCTTAGAGATTCTTTCAAGACCTTGGCTTGTCACATGTTTGAATTTCATATTTCTGAATGCAAAAAAGAAGTATAAATATCTTCATATACTAAACGTTCACTAATTAGTACTGCGTCTTCAGAATTGTAACCTTCCCATGGCATATGAGCTACTAATACGTTTTTTCCTAAAGCGAGTTCCCCACCAACTGTAGTCGCACCGTCTGCTAAAAATTTGTCCCTTTTTAATGCATTTACCCCTCGGAACCTGAGGTTTTTGATGCATACATGTATTTTTGTTAGAACGTTGATACATAACTAATGGAATGCTCATAGTGTCTCCATTACTTGAGAAAATGATCTTGTGAGTATCAGTATAAATGATCTTTTCCCTCCCGTTCGGCTATAGCTGAAACCCCAGAATCTAGAGCCGTTTGACGTTCCAGTCCAGTTCCAACAATACACTTTTTCCGATCGAGAAAGCTGAGACTATGTGGCTTTGTTATAACTACTGTAAAAGCATGCTATAAGTGCCATTATCATCGTGTGCAGTCTATGAGGAATTTTACATGTTGAGCACCAAACCTCAGTATACGAGCCTCATTCTTTTGTTCACAACGCTTTTTATTCTCATTCAACTGTACGGGTAATATTATAAGCACTCTGGAAGGCATTGGGAGCAAAACAAATTAACTTATTAAAACCGGAGCATCACCATGAGCTCGTAACAGCGTGGTGTTGATGTCTTCACTGTCGTTGCCCACTTCTAACCATCAGCATGTTATCAAACCATGCTAGTGTGGAATCATAGAGAGATTAACATAGAAGTCATCGCAGCGATTCTGTTGTCGCCAGAATCATAACAACCGCGACCAATTTGTGTCCGACAACGCTACCATATGGTGAAGCGTCAGCCGGTTTTGATACTGGCAAAACCCTAGGGTTTTCGATCTATAGCCGCTCTCATTACCGAATTGCAGGCATCCAGATGGAGGACTCCTACTTTTGAAGATGTGAGCTCCATCAATATTTTAACTGATTTCCGTGGGTCAAGGGAAGACTGCTGCATCAATAATGGTAAGAGCGTGTGGCGATGAGCATTCGACATTCTCTTGATGATCTTGGGACGTATCTCTATCCTCAAACCATCTAAGACCAGGCTTTAGAGGCAGTTACCTAGGCATTCTTTTGACGGCTCCCTTTCACGGATAATGTGATTGAGCAATACTTTTATATCATTTGTAGGACCCCCAATTGGAATTTCACGAATCCACCTTTGATTATTGCTTGTGACTCTTTATTGGTAATTCAATATTCTTTCTACGTTTCCTACTGTGATCCACGTGGCTATTTTTCTTAATATGATATTTTGCTGATGTGGGTGGAAGATATGCCAAACTACATTAGAAATACTCTTACCTAGTTAGTAGATCTATGCATGAAATTTGCAAAGAAATTATTTACTGTAGATTTTAGATATTATAAGTGTTTGATTGGATTTGTAGACAAGGTTTTCGATGAGCCCCTTTAAGTGGAGTTCTTTGAACTTAAGCAGATATAGGAGGTTGGGATGGAAGAGTCCAATTATAAGTTTCTAGTGTTTAAACCGAAAAGCAGAGATTGCTAAATTGGGACCATTAGGTCCTTTTGCATTGCTCCGAGACCGACACTAAGATTGAATTGGTCACCTCTCACTTTGTTCACAAGTGATTATTCAGTAGGAATCTTGTGACAATTTTCCAAAATCCTTCCAATCATCACATAATGATCCTCAATTTTATTGTATTAATCAATTTATAAAGTTAGAACTTTGAGAAACTCCATTGACATTCAGGGCTCTGTGATTGGCAAAAGAAAGTAATAGGACCCTCTAGCGCTCCCCGAATATGACCTGGGTGCTCACCAATGAGGTGTGCTGATGATATGTGCACTCGCGTGCATTCTGCATTCTTAACTCCACATGTGCCACATCCGCTACATTGCGTATTACAACTCATTAATGGTCGACTTGCATCAGTATGCTCAATAAAAGAAAATGAGAAGCTCAATAATTATTGAAAGGAAAGATGGCTCTAGATGAGTGATTATGTTCCACAAAATAGTTAGAAATTCTTGATGCGATATCGTACTAGCACAACCTGTTCTTCTTGAAGACATGGTTCTATGGCAAACACCTATCTACTACCATACATAATATTCATCATTACTTACGTAAGATAAATCACTGTGCGGCTTTTGTTTCCCATATATTGCATGAAAGGGACTCTCTATAAACCATCTACATCTAATCCTTACATGGATAGCTAAAGATCTAATAAGTCCAACATTAATTCCTTCAATGGTATCAATTTGGCAAATCATCCATAGTGACTAGGGTGGATATCCTCATCTCGACAAACTCAGCATTTTACCCTATCAACACCTGGAAGCGAAAGAATTTAACCTTCACCTTGAGCAATCAGTGTCCAATCAAAACTTGAGATAAAGATGTAGGCAAACATCAAATGATTCATAAGCGGTTGTTAATAAAGTTGAAGTTACCAAATTTTTATGGATTCAATATGAATTTATGCCTTATTACCCCATGAAGTTCCTCGAAGCCCAATTTTCGAATGAGACAAAAGCCAATCCAAATTGATCTTTTTAAATAATTCATGCAAAACAAGAAATGGCTAGAAGCTCGAGATGATGGGTTTGGGCGCTTATGGGTATCTTACTAGCTAGTAAGCTTCATATGTATGGTCTTGATCTTGGTGTTAAGATCTAGCTTACCATCGTAAGTGCTAGACCATAAAACTTTTTCTATATAGCACTTAGAACCTCCATAGGTCATGTACTGCTCCTACTAAAATCATTTGGATGATCGTTTGTGGTCGGCTAACTGCCTAACTCCACCTCGTAGGTCCCTCTATTTGACATTTATGTCCTATCAAAAGCTTACACATACTGCAAGGTTCTTTTATAGCTTGTGGCCATATGTAAAAACTACTTCTTTTGCAACTTTGGCTCGGGAAACATTTTTGAAATATTTGATGATTGTCATTTTCTATTTCTTGAATGACTAAAGAACTTTTACATGATTTATAGTTTGCACAAAATTCCATTCTATATTTTCAAAATTATCACATTAAGCTTAATCCTATTCTATGTAAATAAATTGTATGGGCTATGAAATACCTTTGCTACTATTTCCATATCAATTATATTTATAAAAGGTTTTACTTTGGTCTTTGGATAGCATTACACACTTTTATAGCCAATTGGGCATGGATAAATTTTTATTTAAACAACAATGGAGTGAGAGTAATCAATTCTCAAAAGTACCTTTGCGGCTCCAAATCAAGTGACACACACATATGAATCTCAATTCTAATGATATCATTATTATTAAGATTACAAAAAGCTAGAGATGAGACCTTGATCAATGAGTTGTCACGTATCAATTTTGGACCAAAAATGGACATTAGCCCGATCCGAAGTTTTCATGGCATGAAAAACGATTGGATTTTGGTCATGAGAAAATAAAGCATTGTTCTAGAATTCAATCAGTTTTAGTGTATTCATATATGTATATACATATTACATCGGTTAAAAATTAGAAAAATCCAAATCCTAATCTAGAGTTATATATATATCTATATATAATAATTTTAAAATTTTATAGGTGTTAAATGTATATCCAATTCCTAATCTATTCCATTTTAAAATATTTTCTTTCTTTTTAATTCTTCACTTCTAATATTCATTACCCGAACTTCTCTACTGGTTTCATTATTGATGAGATGGTTATGGTTCACAAAAAGAATTTGATTCCTTTTTGTATTGCTTATGATTGATAAAAGTTTTTATTATTTTTATTGTTTAGAGAATAATTTAATATTTTAGAATAAATTATAAGTTTGTTATATTTGTTTTTATAATATATTATAAAAATTTCATATAAATGATAAAACTTAAATTTGGATCTTGATATCGGATATCCAATCTTGTTTAAAATGGGTACTCGGTTTTGGTAGTCTGATTTTAAACAGTGGTAGGATATGGATAGTGTATTTTTGCCAATCGAGAAAAAATCGGGTGCATGCAATTGGATTTTCAAAACCCGGATCGATTACTGTTTTGGTCAACCTAATAAACACATTGAAGACATTGATGTTTGGGATCAGGGGATCAAGTTAGAAGGAAATATTTAACTAGAGGCCACTGTAAAACCAATTGGTCACAATTTTTCCACGAAAAGAGTTTGAAAATAAAGGGTAGTTTTCAAGATGCTTGGTTTAACACCATCCATGGTTAGAGTGCAGCTTTTGACCAAAGATGAAACATTTTGGTTTTAGTGTTGTCATTTTCATACCAAGCGAGCCAATCAAATAAGAGAAGATGCATTCACTAGAATTGGGTTCAATAATTGGGAAAGGCTTTAGAAAAATTTGTGGATCATGTTAGTATTACTAACTACATGCATAATGACATAAAGAGTACAATTGCGAGTTTCCAAATTTAGGCTAGGAGTGCATCACACCAATTAACTACATATTCACATGAGATGGAGGTTGGATACCCTCACTTATTTAACACTTATTTTTGGATGTGACATATTTTCTACTTAAGCAAGATTAGCTTTTTCCTTGGACATGATAGGTCCACGAACTCATTAAATAAGGGCAATTTTTCTTGAGTTGTTTGAGTAGTATAGCCTATGGATTGGTATGGTTTTAGGGCGAGTCATGCGCTTAGAAACAATCAAATGACTTTCCCAAAGGTTAAAAAGAGTTAGCAAATACTTGTGTAGCAGAGATTACATGTGCTATTGTTGATGATATTGCACATAAATATTTTTCAGCTTATGACTAATGAAGCTCTAGATGTGTTAATAAAATACCAAATGGGAGTTGTTTAGCAATATGTGAATAAGACAGATATATAGTAGAACAATTCCTTGCTATGGCTCATGTGCCAAAGTACCTCAACCATTTCATTAAAAATGCCATTGAATGTTTATTTGGAAAACACGGGTTATCTCTTTTAAGTCTAAGTGGACAAGGATATGAAGGGGCTTCAAATATGCCAAGTGAATTTAATGGTTTGAAGGCACTTATTCTAAGAGAAAATCCATATGCAAGCTATATCCATTGTTTTTCTCATCAACTCCAATTAGTGATTATTGTTGTTTCTGAAGACAATCAAATTGTGAGTGATCAATATGTTGCTATGTTTGTTAATGCGGTCGGAGGATCATGCAAAAGGAGAGATCTACTTCAGCGACATTGCCGTGATATGTTGGTTGAGCAACTGGAGTGGGTGTAGATGAAGTCAATAACATAGGGAAAATCAAGAATAAAAGCTTAGCATGACTAGGGGATACTCATTTGGGATCTTATTACACTACCAACTCAAGCTAATCTCAATGTGGAGTTTAGTGTTAGAGGCACTCAAAATGTGCATGAGATGGTGCTTCCAATGATAATAGAGGTATTGTAATAAGTTTGATTAAAATTGAGAATTATCAATTTAAGTTAGTGATGTATTTGATGAGACATTTGTTGGGGATATCAAATAAGTTATCACTTTCCTGAAATTAAAAGGATCAAAAATATTGCTAAAGCTATACATTTTATTGAAAATTGTCGAGGATTGGGCTTCAAGACATTAGGGAGATGGGATGGGAGGCAATTTTTGGAAGAATTTAGCTCTTTTATATTATGGAAACTCAACTCGGTGCCTCATATGAAGAATAATATGCAAATCCATGATCATTAGAGATGGGAGGGACAAGTCATTGCTCATTTTCACCGTTACGTGATGGAAATTTTCTCGAGTATGGTATTATATATATCATGTTTTTATAAATATCATTAATTTATTATTTAAGTAATATTTGTGATTTTATTATTGTTGCAATGTCAGGGTTATTGATATAATTGCACAAGAAATGCAAAACAAGTTCCCAAAATAAAGCACAAAGTTACTTCTTCTTGTGTCATGCCTTGATCCAAGAGACTCATTCTCCAAATTCCCATAACCATGAGATACTTGTATTTCTAGGTACGACGTATTCTTTGGTTCTATTTCAAGCGTGTATAGATAGCAATCTTATGTCTTGCAATATCACGTATCCGATGTGTGGTTTTTATAATAGTTATGTTAACTTACTATTTTTACATTGCAAACAATTTCTTTTTACATTTTGAATTGGCTTCTCCTACTAATAAATCTCGGTTCAACCATCGATTGTATTGATTGTACCAATTGTGTTTGCATCCTTTAATTCATTTTTTAAAAATCTTGATTATATAATTGTTGAGGCTAGATAATTGAAGAAAAGTTAGAAGTTAGTACTAATTATTTTTGTGGGATCCATTTTTCTATTTGAGAACACTTTATTACTTGTACAACTAATGCACTTACTAGCATGCACACTTCAAACAATTCATATCATAGTTTCAATTTAAATGATCATAAGGCTTGATTTAATTTATGGTTATTCACAAAGGTCTATATTTGATTTGGAAGAACAAGAAGGTATAATTTAAAAATTTTTATATGACAAAGATCAAATTTAAAATTTGATACATCGCGAGAATCTAATTTGGAATTTAATCAAGTCAAAAATAAAAGTAGTAATACAAAGAGAAATAATGGAAGGAAGCGGAAGAAAATGGAAAGATTGTTGAATCGTTATTGTTTGGTCAACATTTAGTATGAAAAATGAGAGGGTCGCTTTACTAAGGAGTGAAAGGAAAGGAGATATCTAATAATATGGTTTACCAATCATATCCTTAGTATTAAATACAAATATTACTTATTCTTTCCAAGTATATATACCATTATTATTTCAAAATGCTACTTGCATTATCAAGTTTGATTGATATTAGTCAAAGTCCAGTCAAAATATGAATTACGATAGCATTAGCATTCTTCAAAAATCAAATATAAAAATACAAAAACAAAAACAAAAACACAAGAACAAAAATAAAACTTTGAAATAACAAGACGCTTTCCATAGGAAGTAGATGATAAATAAAAATCCTAAAAACTTATTTTTCCAAGTAATAAAAATATTACAAACTATATGTATGGACATTTTTAATCTACTAATTTAGTAAATAGATCTTGTAGTATAAATATTTATAATAACCCTTACCATTTTGACATATTCCATTTAAAAAGACATTAAATGTAGATTCATTAACCAATGGCTTTTGTAATTGTTGAATTATAACAACAATATAAATGAGATCATCTATATTATAAAAAGAATCTTAATATTATAACATCCATTAGATGTAAGATAAAAATAATAACTAAATAACAAATCAAATAAATATACAAAATAAAATAAGATAACATAATAATTATTAATAAAAACTTAACTACAAACACATACGATAAGAAAACGAGACATGAACAAAGTCCAAACTCGTGAGATTGGTGGCATGAGTGATGATAGTCAAAAGGTTTAATCTATGAAAAACTAAAAAAGAGAATTTAATCGAGAAATATGAGAAAGAAGAGATGATGTAGTGCATATACACTTGAGGGGTAAAAAGAGGAGCAACCAAAAACTAATTATAAAATAGAGAATATATGGACTTTTTACAGAATTATAATGGAGTTGTCTCACCTCTTATCATGGAATAGGAAACCTATATGCCCATTTCATTATCAGATAGACCTTAAGTTAATGAGTGTACATTGTTCACATATTTTATATCTATTTGTACACTCATTTGGCATGCATTAGAACCATATTCTGGAATTCAATGTTAGATATCGTATGTTTTGCATTAACATGCTTAAGGCAGCCCTTAAAAGGCGAGGGAGTTCAAAAAGAAGCAATTTAGAGCAAAAAACAATGAATTTGGAGCTCTCTTGGCATCATTAGAATAAGTACAAGAAAAATCGGGTTGCTACGGTCCGCTCTTACGGCCGTATGTATTGTCGTGAAGACCTTGCTAACATGCTTATATCCATAAGGAGGATTCGAGTTAATTTAGAGGACTTTGAGGGCATGCTTACGCCCAAGAAGAATGCTCGTGAAAGACTTCCGTCGAGGAGCGTATGACCACGAGTGCACACCGGGTAAGGGTAGTCACAAGAAGCAAACAGAGAAGCTACTGGTCCATCGCTACGGTCGTAAGATGGATCAGTGACATATTTTAAAGACCTTACTGAATAAGGTTTAAGGATGTAAATGAACACATAAGGCTCACAACTATCTTTTCTCAGCTCCCTTATGGCCTTTCTTTACGCCCATAAGTAGCCCCTACTGTACGATTATAAATTGAACTTAAGAATATTTTAGCGCATCATCTATTCTATCTCTATTCTTTGAGGGCTGAATCTTGGAGTCAAGATTGAGGAAGAAAAGGGATGAATCTCCAGCACTTTTAGCAAGATTTGAGAGAGATTTGGCCCGTGATTCAAGAAGATTGAGATCGTAATCATCAAGCTCATCTTTGTGGCATGCGTGTAAGCTATCTCGATGACTTTCCATCCCTAATGATTAACAAGGGAATTTTTAATGGATTCTATGTCTACTCCTATTCTTTGTATCTTGAATGCTTGCCTCTATTAATGGAGAGCTAATTTGTAGAGATTTAGGTGTAGTTGAACTCTATGGTTTACTTTAATGACTTTAGTTGTTGGGTCTTTTGACGCATTAATTGATTTCTCTTTTGCAATCATATCTATTTGAATCTAATTGCATGTTGAATGCTTGCTTTTCTAACAAGGCGAAATCCTTAGCTATCATGTTTGATGTACTACGTGATGAATAGAAATATTCACCCTAGCATAGACATGCCATGCTTAGAGGAAATTGTGAGTAAAGTTGTTTAAAGGGTACTTTGAAGACTCAATCTCCCTCAATTCTCTTGAGTGAGTTGTTAACAACCTCCATTCTCTTTGCAATCATGTGCGGTGGATTTTGTGAGAAATCACATTTCTACTCTGATTTGGATTAATGGTAATCTCTCTCTTTGGTGGAGATTAACTACTTAAGAGGTTGTCATTAGCTCATAGTAAGGTTTTATAGAGTGTTAGTATAATTGTGTGAATGTCTATATCAACTATATACCTACTCGGTTACTCTTTGCAAAAAGAAATCGACGTCTAGTATAGTTATGAAAATCTCTCATTTCAAATAGGAATACATACCCTAGACAACCTTTGTCATGCACTTCATAACCCTAGATGGATACTATGCCCGGACATCGTCTCTTTCCTTGATTTCTCTAGTTTTTCTTTCCGCTTTTCTTTTGGTTTCATTTACACACACCTTCACTTGTTTGGGCTAATTTTTTTGGATTTAAAGTTATTATTAGTATTCACCTTCTTCTCTGTGGGCCGACACACTATAGTTCAAGCACACTTTATTACATGATAGGTGCATACATTTGCATGTATCCATATAATAAGCCCATTTCATAACTTGGTTCAAATTAATATATTATATATAGGTTTATCATGTCACTTTCAAAATTAATAGATAGGTTTGATGCCACTATTTTGTTGGGAATTTTATGAGGAAAATTGGATAATGAAAATCAAATGTCAAGGAAGGACTAGCATAAAAGTTTTTTTGTCTGTTTAAATAGGGTTTTAGAGGTGAGGCACATATGTACTAAACATGCCATATGACATTGGATATTTATTTGAAGAAACATGACTAAAAGTTGTTTTATAAAGTGGACATCAAAGGGTTCAAGATTTGAAAAGGATGTTAAATTTGGGGACTTGATATGATCTAGAGCATAGTTATTAAACTGGACAAGCCCGGAGATCGAGGTGGTTGACTCGATGATCTATTGGTTAAACTATTCCGGTCTCTAATTAGACCATTTATGCAATTAACCTGCTCATTCATTTACCCGCTTCACCGGCTTGACTTGCTTTTAAACCGGTCCAAAACCGATGAATATTGTTATAAATAATTATATAATTAAAAATAAATTATAATTTTAAAAATATTTTTAAAAATATTTTTATTAACCAAACATTGAGCCGAATGATCCCATGGTTGAACCAATTGACCTAAGACCCCAAATCTCCACTAGGTCAATGCCGGACCGACTCGATAAATATATTTTTATCTAATCCTTATACAAAGCAAACTATTGACTTCTACTTGAATCTCAACCTTCTTTTTTGTCTTCCTATGTTAGCAACTTCTCTCTTTTCTCCCTTTAGCACTTTTTTGTTTTTGTTTTCTCTTGATTATGTATTTTTCTTATTTCTTTTCCTTCTATCCACCATTATTTTTTCTTATGCCCTTTTCTTTTCCCTTTTCTTGTTTGGTCTACTCTTTTCTATCTTTTTCTTTTTATTTGTCAAGACTTGGGTAAAAACTCTTCCTTTATATATAGCTTTTTCAAGCCAAATTTGCCCTTATCGTATTTGGTAATTGTTAGTATTGACTTACATGTGTTATGCAAAGTTGGCATTCTTTGTCACATGTTGTAAAATATTTGTACCCTAGAAGATTAACACTATAGTGGATTCAAATAAAAAGTTATTTCGACTGAGAAGATGCTTATAGAGAATGGTTATAAAATAACACATGGTGGCATTTGGTTTGGGGTAATATTAGATTACTCCGGGAATATGGACAAGGTAATAAGATTAGCTCATTTAGTTACTTAGAGTGGGAATATTATATTTCGGAATCTAATAACTTCATCAATATTACGGGATGTGATTACTAACTCGATGAAATGGCATTCTTGAAGGATTTCTCCATCATACCTTTTAACTCCCATTAAATCATGAAAACTTAAATTTCTTTAACAATTTTTAAAAATAAAAATAATTCATGTATCCAACATATCTTTTTCATGAAAATATATTTATCTAAATATTTTGTTGGAGATAAGAAAAGCATTTGAGATTAAAAATTCATATCAAAAATTAAGTTGGAAAAATTATATTTATTTAAAATAATTGTGTTTAACTTAGTTAATATTAATAAATATTAATATTTTTAAAAATTAAAGATTTACTTTTTCTTAATAAAGACATATTTATTGTTAAACAATTTTGATATTTACATCAAAATCATATAGATTTTGATATATTTCGCACCTATTAGCTAAGGGTATTTTAGTAAAAAATCAATTGATAATATAAGATTTTAAGCTAACCAAACATGATAATGTTAAATTGCAACTACATTATTGCACTATCAACCAAACAAAAATTACACTAGTGTTAGTTTGTTTTGATCTGGATTTGTAACTCCATGTATTTGGACTTTACAAGATTCTCTCAAAAATCTTTTGGTTGTTTGGTGGGATTTGAAAAAGTTAATGTAATTGTAAAATCCAATCCGCTCACTTTTTGAGTCGATTTTTTGGAATACTGACGAGTTTGAGTGTATTCCAAAATGCGGAGTTGAAATGCTTATCACAAGGCATGTGAGGGCATGTGAAATTCTACTTTTGTATCATTTTGATATTAATAAAAATATTTTTATTTTTATAGAAATATTTAAATTAAATATAGATTTTAATTTTAAAAATTATAAAAAGTTTGATAAAAATGGTTTTATTTTGTACTAATTTTCAAAAATGTTTTGTTTAAATTTTATTGTAATCATAGAATATTTAATAGTATATACTATATTTAATATAATATTAAATATATAAAAATGAATTAATGTAAAATACATAATAACATATTAAAGTAAAATATATATATTGTTTATTTTTTAAATAATAAAAATATAATAGTGTATTTTATAATTAATAAAAACTTGAGAATATATATTAAAATCTTTCAAATCGAAAACACAAAAATTTTTATTATTAAATATTTCAAATACCTCTAACCAATCATGGATTTGACACCGACTACATTACATGAAATATAGGATTTATAATATATTAAAATTTGAAATCACTGCATTTTCAATCTACATCTTTCCAAACACTACTATTCTCGTCAATATGACATAGAAATCAAAAATCCTAATAATCCTATTTCATGAATCAAGCACCCCCTAAATGTTATAATTGAGAAGAACTAAATTGGCATGTTGCAAACCAAGTTAGAAACAAGAAAAAAATATCATTGGCAATGCTATACTTTGAAGGTGCTTTATAGATAGATGGTGAGCATAATTTTTGTAATGAAAATATGATTAATAAATTATTAGCAGAGGCACAAATTTTAAAAAGATTTGAATAAAGTTGAAAAGAGTTGAGTGCTCCTTTGTAGAAGATGCTAATTAAGAAGATCGAAGGTCGATTAAGGATCATATTAAGATTGTTGAAGATTCTTTAAAAGCTTTCAGCGGAGATTGATTGAGAAGGCGCTAAGTTTGGGAATCATGCTTGAAGACCGGTGAGGGGTTCGGTGATGTGGTATTGGTCTGCTTTATTAGCTATTTTTTTGTTAAGATTGGGAGGATTAGTAGTGTACTACTCGAACTCAATCAAGAGTGGTGAGGTATCCCTAAGGCCTAGTTGTAACTAGGTGTTCTTGATAAGATTATGCTCTCAATGCTAAAGAGGATATTGTATTAGGGTATTTCATTTCTATTATACATTCTTATTATTAATGATGAATTTATTTTTAATGGTCATATAAATATTGTGATATCATTTTTAATTAGTTTTTGAACATTATAGTCCTTGTGTATCAATGGGATTGATGTATTCCAACATAACTCGTAACAACCTAATCAAATAGGGTTTTTACTCTTTCACCATCAATAATTGGGATTGTTGGCAATGATCATATGAGTAGAATTTGAAACCTCGATTATCATGGTCATGCAATGTGCTTGTAATGTCTAGTTTGTTACTCAAGTTGTTAGACTATGTTTACCCCTTTGGTGGGAGCCTACCTCAAAGTGTTACAATGCAATGCAAAAATAGTAAATATGAGTGATTACTAAAAACATAATTTGTTCACTTTGAAGTTAATGAGTTAGTGTCCTATGAAATCATGTCAGAGTGCGATTACAAGACCGTGGCCAAGGTAGTCAAACTAATTGTGTGAGACATGAAGATTTTTATCTTATGTTTAAATTTTGATTAAGTTTGAGTAGAGTCAAAATAATTATTTAAAATTATAAGGACTTCAAGACAAAAGTAGTTTTTAGTTGATTTAGAACCCATATTTCTAATAGGATTTCTAATGAGAATAATGTTTGCCATATTTATTGTTGTCTATTGCTCATATATAGAAGTGAAACAAGAAGATGTGGAAACTAAGTCGAGCCGAACAACAACATTTGTCTCAAGAGGAGCATTTGTTTGATAGGTTGGGATGTGGGAGCAATGCCCCTCGTGGTATTATAAAAAGGCTAATTTATACCGGTTAGGATTATGATTTGGTAATTTTATAAATAATATCCAGATTAGATTTATGATTCGGAGTAGGGTTAGGATCCGGAAGGCGTAGTTTTTTAGCTATATATTCATGCAACCCTAGTCTTTTGTCATAGAGATGAGTGAATAAGAGAAATACGGCGCATCACTCCCGAGGATGTAGGCACATTGGTGAACCTCATAAATCTTATCTATTTTTGTTTGTCTTATTGGTCTCTTGAGTCTCCCTTGAGGATTCTCTTTCTAACAAAGCGGTATCAAAGCCGAGCTTCGTTGGCATTATGAACCTCGATAATGAAATTTGATGAAGAAGGTTTGATGGACTCGGGAATTTTGGATTATGGTAGTAGAGGGTAAAAGGATTTGCTAGTTTACCAAGGGATATTGAGAGCATTTGAAGAGGTAAAATCGAAAGGTTTCAGAGACCATGTCTGGGTGGATTTTCAAACAAGGCAAGAGAGCACTTATTCAATTATGTTTAGTGAGATGATGTTATGTATCACATCACAAATTTCTCATCCCTCAAAGTGGAGGTTTGGAGGAAATCGAGAGGATTAATGAAAAGGAACGAGTGATTCATCAAAAATTTGCTGATATTATCTTGAACCATGATTTAGATTGTAGCGATAGGGTATACGCTTTTAAGTTTCATCATGCAAAACATCAAATCCATGGATTTTAGATAAAGGATATTTGTTTCACATGACATTGAACAAGAAATGGTTTGATTCTAACAAATCAGGGGCAATTTTGGTTTTTATCTGCATGGGCAATGATAGAGTGCATGCTATCACTGGAAAGGGCATATCAAGAATCAAATGCATAATAGTGTTGCTTTGGACTTTGTGTGATGTTAGACATACTCCAAAAATTAATGAAGAATATTATTTATTTGGGTACTTTTGCATGGAAATTGTTTTGGATATAAAACCAAAAAGGATTGTATTAAGGAGAGCAAAGGATGGTTTGATAGTGATGAAAGAGGAGAAGAGTGCAAGAAATATCTACAAAGCTACTTGGGAAATACAGGTTGTATGTGGAGTTGTAGTTATAGTTCCACAAAGCAGTTAAGGTAATCATTTCAAAAGTTCAAACATTTCTTGAACTTGATAAATATCTCGAATGGTCAGGGAGACATGGTACTCAACCTATTTGGATGATAAGGAGCTCCCTGGTTATATCTTCATGGGGTATATTTACCTAGTTTGAAATTATTATGTATTGCTCATATATAGAAGTAAACAAACAATGAGAGAATATAGTGGAGTGTAACGACAACATTTCCCTATTTAGAGAGCATCTATTTGATAGGTTGGTTATACAGGGGTAATGCCATCATGGTATGATACAAGGGTGATTTGTATCTTGTTAGGATTATGATTTGGTAATCTTGTAAATTGTGTTCGATTGGATTTTGTATTTGGATAGGTTTTATGATTCAGATATGGTTAGGATTTAGATAGGATTTCTATCTGATTAGGGCTTAGGTTTTTTTAGCAATATATTCATGTAACCTTGGCCTTTTTGTCTTAGAGATGAGTGAATAAGAGGATTACGGTGGCTCCACTCCACGAAGACAAAGGCATATTCAGGAACCCTCATAAATCTTGTTTGTTTGTATTGCTTATTGCTCTCTAGATTTCCCTGTGGATTCTCTATTTTGCCAACATTTATGAAGTTTCATATTTCTAACATGACTTGGTAATAGGATAATATTTATCATGTGTTATGAAGATTTTTTTAAATATTACTCCCCTGTAACCCTAAAGAAAAAGAAGAATTAATTATACGCTTGTGAGAAAAATCCCCAATCTTTCTCTTCCTTTCTAACCTTAGACACTATTTAGAGATGAAGAGGAGATTGTTTTTGAATTCAACATGTGATCTAGAGGCATTAGACCTTTATTTGGCACCGGAAGATCTACCTCAATTCGAGGAACAAATTTGGCACGTGAAAAGGAAAGTGTATGGAATGCCCAAAGATAACTTTCTTGCCCTCTTTAATTAATTATGGTGATGGTGTTAGTCAAATTAAATAGTTGATACTACAATTTTTGTTTTTGCTTCTGTACTTCAAAATTGTTTTATACAATTTTTGCAATATTTCCCTAGCTGAGTTATAACTTAGTTAGCCTCAACAAAGGAACAAGTCTGCAATTTGATTATGACACCATATTTAGTAGGTGTTAGATTTTGAATATATTGAGAATTAAGATAGAAGAGGAAGGTTTTGAGAGCTTCTATGTGTGAAGCACTTTTTAAGACTCGATTATGGAATTTAGAATGCATGAGAGAGAGAGAGAGAGAGAGAGAGAGAGAGAGAGACCTAAAAATGTTGCATGTACCGGTCAATCTAAACCGAGTGCTTATTGTTTATTATGATCACGATCTCGGTGGAGGAATGCCACATTGACAAGAAGTCCAACGTTGCAAGAGGTTGATCAAGGCCGGATGTTAAGGATGAGATTGTGCATTAATCATCGAGTGAGTGAGAGTGTGTATTTCTATACATTGTATGATAATTGAATCTAGTTTTTGCCTTTTTCTAGTGGATTGTTTCTCCAATCATAGTCCCTCAAAATTAGGCATAAGGTCTTTGAACTACGCTACTCAAATCATTTTCCTTTTTCCGTTCTTTCGTTGTTGTGTGTGTGATTGCTTGATTGTTGGAAATTTACTAACCCACAACCCTAATAGATTTAATGATCATATTATTTAATTTATCGTACCTATAAGATATCCTTGATGATCACAAGTTTAGATCCATTTGTATATATAAGAATCAATTAGTAATAAGCATATAAGATCTCATTAGTAATTCTCATTATAGATCAATCCATAAACTAAGTCTTCTCAATGAGGTACTATAGTCTTACATTAGTGCCATAATTATGAGACTACTTATCTCTTTAAATGAGCATGCATGGAATGTGTAAATGCTAATAAAAATCATTAACTACATTTTATAATTTATTGACGAGAATAATTTAGATTTGAGTTACAATGAATTGAGCTTATATTGGCATGACCTTATTATAACCCCTCAATCATTACAAAAATTCATGTTAGTTCTTTTTCTTTAGTTATACTTCCTAACCATATACAAGGATAGAAATATATGTATGTAAAAGTAAATTGTAGTAACACAAGATGCCAATCATAAAAATGTAAGTGATTGGTTTTTGGGCATAAAATATCTAACAGATCTGATAGAGTTATACTCTTTGAAATAAATCCTCTATCTCATTTCTTCGATACTCCTCTATGTTATACATATTATTATACGGATGTTAGTAATGTTTTTCAAAAATCTTATTGACAAGGTCCCATTGTGTATATCTCGCAAGTGCACGGTTTTTGTCGAAGTAATAATCCCGGGTGAGCGGGTATCGAATCCACAGGGAGTAGGGAATAAAAACACTTAATTCGATTCTTAGCTATGTGAAAGATCAATAGTGATAAGTGTGACAATGATTACATTCTTGAAAGTAAAAACAACAAGTAAGAGAGCACGAATAAAAGAGAAGGTAAGGCAATCGATAAAAGATGGGGTACTCGGATAAAAGCTACACCCTAGTAAAAATCGTTTCCAAGTGCAAGAACCCACTATTATGCTACCTAATCAATGCAATAGTGAGTCGTGGAAATCCTTAAATACATAGTCCCAAACCTAAGGTCAACTATGCCTAACTCTATACATGTCCCCGAGGAGAAATCGAACAACCTCAACACTTCGCACTCGCATACAGTTGCAATGAGCTCTAGGGGATTTGACAAGATACCCTTGCGAATATCCCGCAAGTGCACGGGTTTGTCAAGTAATAATCCCGGATGAGCGGGTATCGAATCCACAGGGAATAGGGAATAAAAACACTTAATTCGATTCTTAGCTATGTGAAAGATCAATAGTGATAAGTGTGAAACTCGATTCAATGCTCGAAAAGTAAAAACAACAAGTAAGAAGGCACGAATAAAAGAGAAGGTAAGGCAATCGATAAAGATGGGGTACTCGGATAATGTTCGCCCTAAGACAATCGCTTCAAGTGCAAGAATCCTCCATTATGCTTCCTAATCAATGTAATAATGAGTCGTGGAAATTCTTCAATACATAGTCCCAAATCTAAGGTCAACTATGCCAAACTCTATACATGTCCCGGAGGCTGAAATCGAACAATCTCAACACCTCGCACTCACATAGAGTTACAATGAGCTCTAGGGATTCCATGTGATAAATTTCTTTTTAATTATAGACCTAAACCTTTGGTCCAGAGTTGAAGGTCCCTAATCACGATTAAGCCCTAGATACTAAGATCACCTCAACGCTTCACTCCGCTGATCACGCAACTAAGCCCCAGCAGAGGTTCATCACTTAGACCATTCACTCTATTATGGCAGAGAAAGAACTTGAGGAGCGGAGGTAGAATCTATCACGTCGGAAGGAAAAGGGGACGCTCCTGCATCTCTCGACTCACCCTCTCAACCCCTCTCCAACCTAACTTTCTCTAGCGCTCGTGAGTGTGTCACTCACTCACGAGGGTTAGCAACAAGAACTCTCAACCCTAGTGTCACTTTACGGGAAATGTTCATACAATCAAGCATTCAAGGATGGAACTCACAATAAACATCAATTTATTGAAAGCATAATGAAGAGATTCAATGAAACAAATACATCCTAGGGTTCACAAATACCCAAGTACCCACTAGGGGTTTAGCCCTCCATGGAGCTAAATACAATCAAAGGGATGGAATGTAAAAAGCAATGAGTCCATAAAGAAACCCCTCGATGGTCGTGTCGATGGTCTTGTGGAGAGTCCTCTACTGTCGCAAGGGATCCTTTGTCCGACCTAGGATACACCTCATCGGATCGGTCGACGAAATCTCTCCCAATAACCTTCTTCCAAATGACGCGTGATGTCGAGCCATAGAACCTCTCCAAAAATCCTAGCCAATACCCCTCAAAACCCTAGCTGAAGCTATCTCTCAAGTTGGGGTAAAGATGGAGAAAAGAATAGAAAAATCGTGCCGAATCAGCATTAAATAGGGTCTGTAATCGGGAGACTTCACGGGCATGGATAATTTCCACACGCCCATGTGTATTCTCCGGTTTTCTGCTTTTCTCGGCACTGTGAGCAGTTGTTGCTACGGTGTTTTGTCACTACGTTTACTGCAGTGCTCGCTACTGATGATCCGAGCCCCTGAATAGCTTCCCGAATCCATATTTTTCATCCGGAGTACGCATAGCGGGCACACGTTCCCCGTCGTGGATCACACGCTTCTTCAATGATAGACAAGTCGATGGAGCTCTTGTTTTTATGTGCATAAGTCGAATGCTCGGGTGTGACAAGATTCAATGAAACGAATACATCCTAGTGTTCACAAATACACAAGTACCCACTAAGGGTTTACCCTTCCATGGAGCTAAATACAATCAAAGGGATGGAATGTAAAAAAAGCAATGAGTCCATAAAAGAAACCCCCTCGATGGTGCGTGTCGATGGTCTTGTGGAGAGTCCTCTACTCGTCGTAAGGGATCCTTTTTCGGCCTAGGATACACCTCACGGATCGGTGCCGACGAAATCTCTCCCAATAAACTTCTTCCAAATGACGCGTGATGTCGAGCCGTAGAACCTCTCCAAAACCCTAGTCAATGCCCCTAAAAACACTAGCCGAAGCCCTCTCGCAAGTTGGGGTAAAGATGGAGAAAAGAATAGAAAAAAATCGTACCGAATCGGCATTAAATAGAGTGGAATCGAGGCGAATTCACGGGCGTGGATAATTTCCACACGCCCATGTGGATTCTCACGGTTTTTCGCTTTTCTCGGCGGTCAGTGAACATTGTTGCTACGAGTATTTTTACCATTATATTTACGCAAATGACTGCCACGAGTATCCGGCCTCGAATAGCTTCCCTAATCCATATTTTCATCGGGGTAACGCATAAGCGGGCACACGTTCACGTCGTGGATCACCTTCTTCTTCAATGATAGACAAGTTGTTGGAGCTCTTGTTTTTATGTGCATAAGTCGAGATGCTCGGGTGTGACAAGATTCAATGAAACGAATACATCCTAGGGTTAACAAATACACAAGTACCCACTAAGGGTTTAGCCCTCCATGGAGCTAAATACAATCAAAGGGATGGAATGTAAAAGCAATGAGTCCATAAAGAAACCCCCTCGATGGTCGTGTCGATGGTCTTGTGGAGAGTCCTCTACTCATCGCAAGGGATCCTTTGTTCGGCCTAGGATACACTTCGCCGGATCGGTGCCGACGAAATCTCTCCCAATAAACTTCTTCAAAATGATGCGTGATGTCAGAGCCGTAGAACCTTTCCAAAACCCTAGCCAATGCCCCTAAAAACCCTAGCCGAAGCCCTCTCGCAAGTTGGTGTAAAGATGGAGAAAAGAATAGGAAAATCGGCGCTGAATCGGCATTAAATAGGGCTGGAATCGGGCGAATTCACGGGCGTGGATAATTTCCACACGCCCATGTGGATTCTCTGGTTTTCTGTTTTCTCGGCCGGCTGTGAACATTGTTGCTACAGTATTTTACCATTATATTTCTGCAGTACTCTGCTACAGTATCCGGCCTGAATAGCTTCCCTAATCCATATTTTCATCGGGGTAACGCAAACGGGCACACGTTCACGTCGTGGATCACCTTCTTCTTCAATGATAGACAAGTTGTTGGAGCTCTTGTTTTATGTGCATAAGTCGTAATGCTCGAGTGTAATTACCCTTGTGTCCATCCAAATGGATGTCCTCAATCAAATACGAGGAGGTTCGCACACACTCTAGCATCTCACACCTAACATATGTCTTCGCGTTTGAACCTTAGCAAGATTTCCTCCAAAATCGGTGCATTATGATCCACATTGGCTTCTTTCCTTCATACTCGGCCTCACAACCCTACCTGCATAAAAGTAACATAAAAACACACATATTAGTGTAAAAACCCGAGAAAATTAATGATTAACATAAGGAATGAACGCTTCGTATTCATATCACACAAGCACTTATCATGATTCCAAGTGATAAATCTCTTCCTAAATATAGACCTAACCCTTTGGTCCGGTGGAAAAGTCCCTAACCACGATTAAGCCCTAGATACTAAGATCACCTCAACGCTTCACTCCGTTGATCACGCAACTAAGCCCAAGCGAGGTTCATTCCTTAGACCATTCACTCTATTATGGCAGCAAAGAACTTGAGGAACGGAGGTAGAATCTATCACGTCGGAAGGAAAAGGGGACGCTCCCTGCACTCTCGACTCACCCTCTCAACCCTCTCCAACCTAGCTTTTGTATAGCAGCTCGTGGTGTGTTACTCACTCACGGGGTTAGCAACAAGAACTCTCAACCCTAGTGTCACTCTAGGGGAAATATTCATACAATCAAGCATGCAAGATTTGAACTCACAATAAACATCAATTTATTGAAAGCATAATAAAGAGATTCAATGAAACGAATACATCCAAGGGTTCACAAATACCCAAGTACCCACTAGGGGTTTAGCCCTCCATGGAGCTAAATACAATAAAAAAATAGAATGTAAAAAGCAATGAATCCATAAAGAAACCACATCGATGGTGCGTGTCGATGGTCTTGTGGAGAGTTCTCTACTCAGTCGTAAAGGGATCCTTTGTCCGGCCTAGGATACATCTCATTGGATCGGTCTCGTGAAAGCTCTCCTAATAACCTTCTTCCAAATGACGCCGATGTCGAGCCATAGAACCTCTCCAAAACCCTCGCCAATACCCCTCAAAACCCTAGCCAAAGCCCTCTCGCAAGTTGGGAAAAGATTGAGAAAGAATGTCTGAAATCGGGCTGAATCGGGCTTTTAAATAGGGCTGGAATCGGGCGACTAAGCGGGCGTGTATAATGTCACACACCCATGTGGAATTTCCACACGGACGTGGATAATTTCCACACGCCCGTGTGGATTCTCACGAATTCGTTTCCTCGGCCGGTCAGTGAATAGTACTCGCTCGAGTACTTGTTGCGTGCTTTGCTAAAAAAATACTCCCGAATCCACTTTTTCTTCTAGGTAACATAAATGGGCACACGTTCACGTCGTGGATCACTTGCTTCTTCAATGATAGACAAGTTGGTGGAACTCTTGCTCTATGTGCATAAGTCGGAATGCTCGAGTGTGACCGCCTTTTGTGCCCCTCAAATGGTTGTGCTAACTCAAATACGAGGAGGTTGGCACACACTCTAGCATCTCACACCCGACCCTATGTCTTCGCCTTTGAACCTTAGCAAGATTTCCTCCAAAAATCGGTGCATTATGATCCACATTGGATTATTTCCTTCATACTCGGCTTCATAACCCTACCCGCATAAAAAGTAACATAAAAACACACATGTTAGTGTAAAAACCCGAGAAAAGTAATGCTCAACATAAGGAAAGAATGCTTCATAATCATATCGCACAAGCACTTATCAAACTCCCCACACTTAAGCTTTTTGCTTGTCCTCAAGCAAAAATTAAAACATTATGTGTATCAATGAAGAAAATATTGAAAGTGTTTGGCCTTAGGTTCACCAAAAGTATAGAAAGAGAGCATTCTACAAGTAAGGGAAATTTCAACACTAAATACTGAAAAATCAATGCTCTAGCTAAAAAAACTTGAATAAAAAGGACACAAAACCCGAAATCGTAGTGCGTGTGAACTCACTCAAGTCAACCCAAAGTATACTCCTCAAAGTTCTAAGTACAAGGGACTTATTTATCTACAAAAGTGACAACAATTTCAAAGATGGTAGTAGCTTCACACATCCCGTAAGGTAGCCCTCTCAAAGCGGCCGCTAAGGTGGCTTTCACACTTTCGAGGTGGTAGCTCTTTCTACCGGAGTGGTAGCTTTCACTCATCCTATGAGATAGCTCTTTTCTCTCATTAGGGCATAACTAGTATCCGACTTATGATAGTAGCTTCATACTTCATAGGTGGTAGCTCTTTCCACCCAACAAGCACAAATAAACAATAAAACTATTTTTGTTCTCTCTTTTTAATTTTTCCATATTTTTTCAGAATTTAACACAAGAAACAACTATAAATAGTCCCTTTAACATCAAACTTAAGTTTCCAAAAGAGTTTAAAGAGTGAGTAGTGTAGGGTAAATCGGGCAAAAAAATTCCTAGAAATTCAAGCAAGAACTAGTGCATGAAAATATTCAATGTTAGAAATTTTCCTAAACTCAAGAATACAATCATTGCAACTAAGGTGAACCGCCATTGGCTATGTGAGCATATATCAATCAAGAACAATAAAAAGAATGTGTGCACTATGAAACTCCCACCCACACTTAAGTTGTACATTGTCCTCAATGTACGCATGCAAGCTCACTAAAAATGTATATCATTCAAAAAAATAGATGTGGGAGAAGCAATCAAAACAATACTCGCTGACTCCTAGTGTTGCGTTTG
Organism: Dioscorea cayenensis subsp. rotundata; assembly: GCF_009730915.1. Classification (NCBI taxonomy): domain Eukaryota; kingdom Viridiplantae; phylum Streptophyta; class Magnoliopsida; order Dioscoreales; family Dioscoreaceae; genus Dioscorea; species Dioscorea cayenensis. Next base: position 3,265,070 of record NC_052490.1, read on the forward strand.
ATGAAGCTAATTCCTTGGGAGTAGTGTTCCAATCGGGTTGTGAAGCTCACACGACCCAAGTGTCGAAAGCAAATTGGCGGTGCCCATGACAAAGTCTCAATTCCCCAAGATGACAAGACCATCTCGCACGCATACACGAGGTGGTTCGAGTGAAGCTCAATAAAAAAACAAAAATCAACCTCGAGTATATAAAAAGATAAAGCAATGAATACAACTCGAGACAAAAATGAAAAATAAACTCGGAAGGAAAATCCTTTTTGAGTATACAAATACAAAAATAAAAATGCGGAAAATAAAATACGAAAAATAAGAATGAAGAAGGTAAAGACGCCTCAAGTGTTGATGTCAATAGCGAGTAAATCTGTTTACTGCTGCTAGTGAAGATGACACTGGTGTCTGCAAAAATAAATGAAGATTGGCAAAAAGAGAAAGAGAAGCTTACCGACAAAATGAGAATGAAAGACTAGAAAAAGCGGCCGAAAAACTCAATTAACAACCCTCTAAAAAGCGACGGTGAGAGGTCGGGAGAGAGCAAGGATGTGTTCTCAAAAAGCGTTTAAGGGTGAAAAAGATGAAGAAACCCGAAAAGATTTTTAAAGAAAACCTGCAGTTCTAGCATTTCTCTACATCCACACGGGCGTGTGGACATTGCCGCCCTGCCTGCACCTCATTACAAGAGAGCCACGGGGGCTTACACACGGCCCCTCATGTCGTCGGGAAAAATACTCCTTCGATTTTTGACTACTCTCGCACGGCGTGCGGAAAAATACCCACGCCCGTGCGCACGACCCACAGGGGCAGCCGTACACCCCTATGGCTTCCCTGGACATCCGAGAAAAATGCCAAGTGTTCTACGTAAACGTGTAAAAATTTCCCACGGGCGTGGACATTCACATGCCCAACTCGCAAGGGCAGCCACACGCCCCTTTGTCTTCTCGGGATGGAGAGAACTCCTCTGCAGAGTTTCGCACGGGCGTGTGGAAATTACCCACGCCCGTGTGTGATTCTCAAGGTCGCCCACAAGGGCGAGTCCACACCCTGTGTGCTCTCGGGATAATCCGCCATACTCTGAGGGAATTCACACGCAGAGTGTGGAAATTACACACGGGCGTGCAAAAATCGCATGGTGGTTCGCAGGGGACAGCCCTGCGCCCCAGTGCCTTCTCTGGATGAGCTCTGAACAAAAACTCACGCCCGTGCGAAAATTCCACACGGGCGTGTGTTTTCTCTGGACACGTAGAAAACTTTGCAGGCTCTGCAGAAAATTCCTGAACACAAATATACACTCAAAGCCTGCCTAATCATCGCAATTTTTTTAACCGGAGAAAACAAGAAAAAAATAGGCGAAACGACCAAAAACTTTATCAAAAACACATGAAAGCACAAGATAACACCAACGGTGCACAAGAAAAAAACATAGCAATGGCATATAAGAATCAAAACACCAACACTCAAGCTCCTATTCATGTAAGCACTAAACTAGACAATAGAAAAGCAAGTAAATACTTGGGTTTGCCTCCCAAGAAGCGCTTGTTTTACATCACTAAACAGCGTACCTCTTCTTTACCTTATGGAGGCTTGAAAAGAGTATGTTCCTCCCGACTAGACATTGCATAGCTACTTCTCTTAAACCAAAAAAATTTGCTTGCCGGGGTGGAATATTTGTTGGAGAGTCCAACCATCTTACCTTTGGCCTCCAAGGAAACAATTTGGGTTGGGAATTGTCCAAGCTTAGCATAGGTGGGTCAATGGATGGTTTCAATCTCCTACCAACATCTTCTCCCAAACCCAAAATCTCTTTATTGCAATTTATGAATTGATCAATTCCAAAGAGTGGTGCTTGTTCCATTACCTTAGGATTTACTTCTTCTTGTGTATTTTTAGCTTGAAAGGAACATGACACTAGCAAATCCCCTTGAAAATTTTCTCACTCACAAGCACAATCTTCATTCACACTGTCCAAAATCTCAAAATGGTATTCAACTTCTCCCTTTTCATTTTGTACACCAATGTACTCAATTTGCCCAACTTCTTCATTGTCGTTCACTACCACATCATCTCTACAAGGAACTTGAATTGCTCGCTCAAATGCTTGTTGTTCTTTGGAGAGTGTGTCAAGTATCCTTCCTAATTGATGCTCAAGGTTTTTATTGGAGGCTTCATGACATCTTAGTGTGGTCTTCATATTTTGGACGCAGAAATCGGATGCTTCAATGAAGTTAGCTAATACTCTTTGCAACTGAAGTGCATCCTCTCCGAGTATCTCACCCTTTTGAATTTCCTCTTGAGGGCTTCCCAATATTGTCCATCACTATTCCATAAGAAGTTTGGGTAGCCCTTTTTCAATTGGATGATATGTGTTGTAACAAGTAATGCTCATTGTTGTGAAGCAAAAATTCTATCAACTTTTTTTCACTCGGATCTTCTACTCGAGAATACAGAGCAATAAGCGGATCAATCATCATTTAAACTCCTTGCAAGAAAAAAAGTAAGACATTACAAAAAGAAAATAAATGAGCATGATGGAAGAATAAGAAAGTGTGAAATAGAATGAATGGTAAATAGCTAACAAAACAAAGTGCAAAGTATCTCTAAACGCCTACTCCCCGGCAACGGCGCCAAAAACTTGACAAGGTCCCCTTGCGTATATCCCGTAAGTGCACGGGTTTGTCGAAGTAATAATCCCAGGTGAGCGGGTATCAAATCCACGAGGGAGTAGGGAATAAAAAAACACTTAATTCGATTCTAAGCTATGTGAAAGATAAAGCGGTGATAAGTGTGACAATGATTCAATTCTTGAAAGTAAAAAAACAACAAGTAAGAGAGCACGAATAAAGGAGAAGGTAAGGCAATCGATAAAAGATGGGGTACTCGAATAAAAGCTCCACCTAGGAAAATCATTTCAAGTGCAAGAACCCTCTATTATGCTTCCTAATCAACGCAATAGTGAGTCATGGAAATCCTTAAATACATAGTCCCAAACCTAAAGTCAACTATGCCTAACTCTATACATGTCCCGGAGGAGAAATCGAACAATCTCAACACCTCGCATTCGCATAGAGTTGCAATGAGCTCTAGGGATTCCAAATGATGAATCTATTCCTCAATATAGACCTAACCCTTTTTGGTCCGGTGGAAGGTCCCTAACCACGATTAAGCCCTAGATACTAAGATCACCTCAACACTTCACTCCGTTGCACGGGTAACTAAGCCCCAGTGGAGGTTCATCCCTTAGACCATTCACTCTATTATGGCCGCAAAGAACTCGAGGAATGGAGGTAGAATCTATCATGTCGGATGGGAAAGGGGGACGCTCCTGCACCTCTCGACTCACCCTCTCAACCCCTCTCCAACCTAGCTTTTGTCTAACGCTCGTGGTGTGTCACTCACTCACTGGGGGTTACCAACAAGAACTCTCAACCCTAGTATCACTCTAGGGGAAATGTTCATACAATCAAGCATTCAAGGTTGGAACTCACAATAAACATCAATTTATTGAAAGCATAATAAAGAGATTCAATGAAACGAATACATCCTAGGGTTGACAAATACCCAAGTACCCATCTGGGGTTTAACTCTCCATGGAGCTAAGTACAATCAAAGAAATAGAATGTAAAAAGCAATGAATCCATAAAGAAACCCCCTCGATGGTCGTGTCAATGGTCTTGTGGAGAGTCCTCTACTGGTCGTAAGGGATCCTTTGTCCGGCCAAGGATACACCTCGAAGGATCGGGCGCCGACGAAAAGCACTCCCAATAACCTTCTTCCAAACGGCGCGATGTTAGAGCCATAGAACCTCTCCAAAATCTTAGCCAATACCCCTCAAAACCCTAGTCGAAGCCCTCTCGCAAGTTTGGGAAAAGATGGAGAAAGAATTCTGAAATCGGGGCTGAATCGGCTTTAAATAGAGTGGAATCGAGGCGACTACACGGGCGTGTATAATGTCACACGCCCATGTGGAATTTCCACGAGGGGCATGGATAATTTCCACATGCCCGTGTGGATTCTCTAAATTTCTGCTTTTCTCGAGTCGTGTGAACATTGCTCCTACAGATGCGTGCTACAGTCATTTGCTAAAAAAATACTCCCGAATCCACTTTTTTTCATCAAGGTAACATAAAAGCGGCACACATTCACGCTGTGGATCACTTCCTTCTTCAATGATAGACAAGTTGGTGGAACTCTTGTTCTATGTGCATAAGTCGGAACGCTCGAGTGTGACTGTCTTTCTGCCGCTCCAAATTGTTGTGCTATCTCAAATACGAGGAGGTTGGCACACACTCTAGCATCTCACACCCCGACCCTATGTCTTCGTGTTTGAACCTTAGCCGATTTCCTCCAAAATCGAGTGCATTATGATCCACATTGGCTTCTTTCCTTCATACTCGGCCTCACAACCTGCACTGCATAAAAGTAACATAAAAACACACATATTATTGTAAAAACCCGAGAAAAGTAATGCTCAACATAAGGAAAGAATGCTTCGCAATCATATCGCATAAGTACTTATCACTTATCCAAGATATAATGATTCTCATCTTAGAAGCCTTTCCAAGATTCAACGATCCTAAGTCCACTTGAGGATTTCTCCTCCTATAATGTTCAAAAAAAGCATAATTTTTGAAATCAAATTAGGGTATTTCTCTTTTTCCTTTTTCATTAATATGAGTTCTTACTTTCTTAAAATGTCTTGTGATTTTTTTATAGGAATGGGAGCGAAATGGAGACACCAAAGCCCATCAAAAATCGGACGTAACCAAAGAACCTCCTCGAGAGTGGAGGATATATCTCCATACTCAGCCTCAAGCATTGGAAAGAGCAATAGTATATTGTTTATCGCTTTTCTAACAGATAAGATAATCTCCAAGGAAAATACGAAACCAATAATAGATCATTGAGTGATGGTCAAATAGATGAGGACACCAACAAGTGCACAATAACGAGTGTGATCGGTAGAAGCTCACCATCGAGAAAGAGAGTCGGGTGATGCAACTTAATAGAAGTGGAGGGCAACGCGAAGATTAGTGATATCAACTAATCTAAAAAAATATTAGAAATGTACTTCCATTGAGATACAAAGTAACCTTTATACGAATAAGCAACCTCAAGACCCAAAAAAAGTAAGGAAGAGGTCTATGATCTTTCATCCGAAACTAAGTGTGTAAACCGCTTTTTCATAGAAAGAATAGTATCGAGCATCATTACCAATAATGACTATATCGACAACATAAAGAAAAAGAATAGTGAGTCCACAAGGAGTCCTGACGAGTGAAGAGGACATAATCATGAGATCTCTTCGTGAAATGCAGAGCAAGAACCACATTGCGAAATTGCTCAAACTAGGCATAAGAAGCCTACTTGAGTCCATAAATAGATTGTTGAAGATAATGAGACTTGCTAAGAAGGATGATGGAAACCATGAGAAGGAATCATATAAACATCCTCGGAAAAGATCACCATGAACGAAGGCATTAGTCACATTTAACCGATGAAGTGGCCAATGACGAGTAGTCGCAATAGAGAGAAGAAGATGAAAACTAATCAACTTGGTCACAACAGACAAATATCTCCTCATAATCAATCCTATACTCATTAGTAAAACCACAATCGACAAGAGCGTCCCTGTGGCTCTCAATACTACTATCGACTCCGGTCTTGACTTGATAAACCCGACAACGAGTCATAGGAGTAACACAAGATAGAAGCGGAACAAGATTCTAAATATGCATATGCTAAAGAGCATTGAGTTTCTACGCCATAACTTGTTGCCCCACGGGATGTTTCACATCCTCATGATAAAGACAGATGGATCGAGTGAGAGTAAATAGTACCAAGGAAGGCTTAGAAATCAAGAGAGTAGGTAGAGCGAGAGAGAAAGACGAGTACCTAGCGGGAGGGACGGCAAAGGCGGTCTAGTAATGATGGGAGACAGAAGGAGCATCTTTAGGAGAGGGTGGATCGGGTGGAAAAAGGAAGCGAATCACCAAAAAGCGTCAATGTACCTAGAGGAAGGGGATGGAGAAGTCGAAAAAAACTATATATGGCGATGGTGGGAGATGGCACAATATTTACGGAGTTGGTGAAACTTGGAATAACTATGGAGGATAAAGAAGAGGATGCACTAGAGAAATGTTAAAAGAAAGGAGAGATTTGGGAAGGATGAAAAAAAAGTAAAGGGGTATTCAAGGAAAGTTACATGACAAGAAGTATGAAGGCAGTGAGAAAGAGGATCATAGCGGTGATAGCCCTTGTGTTTAGAGCTATAGTGGAGAAAAATGCATATGGCAAAATGGGGAGAGAATTTGTTTCACTCTCGACAAGCAAAAAGGATGAAACAAGTACAACCAAATATGCAAAGATGACCATTAAAAAGGAGAAAGTTACTAAAGACGCTCAAAAGGTCCGATGCTAGAAAGAGTGGAAGTAGGAGTGTGATTGATGAGATAGAGCGGAGGTAAGAATGGCTTAAAACCTAAAATGATTGATGAATAAAAAGAGGCAAAAAGAAGTGCACGTGCAATGTCCAAGATGTGACAATGCTTGCTCTTAGTGACACTAGTATGAGCGGTGTGTAAGGACAAGATTCGCTGAGCAATAATGCCATGGGTGAAGAGTAATGTTTGAAAAGATGTAGAGAGATATTCATGTTCCCATCAATTTTAAAGATTTTTAATGCATTTATGAAATTGCGTATATACCATTTTAGCATAAATCGAGAGTAAATAGTAAAAATCCTAGATCGGGAATGCATTAAATAAATCCAAGTATAGCATGAGAAATCATCAACGAAGTATATGTAGTAGAAGAAACCACCAAAAAGAAGAGAGGAGGATAGGACCCCCAAACATCGAGTGAATAAGATCAAAAAGCAGATTATGAAATAGATTCTCATGAAGAGAAAGGAAGGGTGGTGTGTTTAGTGAGCTTACAAACCAATACATCGATGTGAAGAAAGGGAAAAAAATAGAACCAAGATAGCCTAAAATTGTTAAGAGTTTCAAGCATGAACTAGAAAAAAATGATTGAGGTGACTACGCCAATGATCAAGAGAATGTACAAAAATAGACAATGTCGGAAGATGGAAGAAACGGGAAGATGAAGATGGTTTAAGTAATAGAGTCCACCAACTTTACGCCTAATCCCAATCCTCTAACTTGTAAGATGGTCATGTACAAATCAAGTATAAGAAGAAAAGGTAATGGCAAGACTATGACCCGAGTGACATGGCTATGAGAAAGAAGTTTTTAAAGTTAAGCAAGGGACATGATGGACATTATGAATGTCAAATGAAGTGGATTGAAGATGATCACACTCGCATAATAGGATGAAGACTCCCATCAACAATGCGAACTACTGGAAAAGGTGTGAGTTAAATAAATAGAGACTAAGTAAGAGGTATCTATAGTCAAATGATGTGTGTCACCATAATCTAAATTCTAGGAAGAGGAAGACATACAAGAGGCAATAGACATAACGAGAGAAAGGCGTGGAGGCGGGAGCACGCTACATAGCAGGGGAGTCTATTCGAGTAAGGTGAGCAACCCTGTGAGAGGAGATCGGCGGATGAAGAAGGAGTCGAAGTTGAAATAGAGGCGACGTTAAGGGACTGTGAAGTATGAGTTGGAGGGTGAGACTATGGTGACTGTTATTCACTGTCATTCTTTGAAGCATAAGGCATTGATTCTTCTGATAACCAAGATGCTGGTAATAATGACAAATGATAAAAAGATTTAGAAGTGGACTGTGAAGCGGAACTCGGTTGCACAAAAAGCTCGAGGGTACCCTAAGAGCAGACACGGAGAATTCATAGCGAGGACTATGTCTATTTGGATAAGTCAAGGAGATAGTGTGTTGACACAGGTCTCCCTCAATAATAATACTATAAACGACATCATCAAATGTTGAAGAGCGTCCCAATTGAGTAGTTTGCTATGAACAGCCTCAAAATTAAGATAAATATGTATCAAGAATTCAATTGTGCTGCTGTGTTTGGTGAGATTGACTGTGTGTTGTGTAACATTTACATGTCAACAAAGTAGACTCCACCAAAAATCAATCTGGTGCCATAGGAACCACGGAGTTCTCGACATTTTTCCCTAACACAATGCTCACATTGTTGTCACATAAAGTAATCTCATGTAAAATGGTATACTGACTACCAGAGATGGAATGCTCAAACATATAACCTAGGTGTTTCCACATTGCATGAATAGAAAGAAGATTTCCAATTTCAGTATGAATATCAATCTCATAAGATTGACAGATATGAGCCATGGTATAGTGATCGACAAGTGTGCATGATGCATCCGGTGTTGAAGGTCGGGGAGAAGTACCATTGACATGGCCAACTAGACCTATACCATGTAAAAATAATGCGAACAATAGTAAACCATTCTCTATAATTGGAGCCATTGAGTTTGACATCTACTAGAGCCAAGAAATGTTGAGAAAAAGGAAGATGATGCCATTTTTTTCTTAATCGAAATTTGTTTGAAAAATAATATAGCAATATCACCACTTTCTTTCAAAGTGGTCAGTCACTTGGGAATTCATGTGAATCACGAATATTAAGGTTTTGAGATTTGTGAATTCAACTTTGGCTATCATCTTGGAATTCACATGATTAGGAAAATAATGTGCTATCGCCTTTGGCAAGATGATGATGAGGAAGATAGCGTTAGCCGAATGTATGCAGACGTTAAGTGTACCAAGAATGTAGAACCAAAAAGCACGAGCTCCAAGTGGACCTATAATGAGAATGATTTGGTGCATGAATGCGGCCTTACATATTATCACCCGAAAAAAATGAGCGCCCGATGATGGCCGGAGAATGGTTTGCGATTAATAACCACTTGAATGGTTAGTAGGGAAATGATCACCATCTTCAAAAATTCCTCGAGCTCCATGTCAAGTCTGTGATAACGCTGAGGTACCAGCGATGAAGGTGATAATGATGAGAAGTCCGAAGAACGCAAGGGAAGCTGTGAAACACTTTGTCCCGAGCACATTAATACTAAGCCCTATGTTGGTACAAAGCTCGTTGGATAACAAAGATTGAGCTGATTTGAGAGCTTAAAAAGCTCATCATTGATCGAACAAAGTTCCTCGAAGAGCTAACTAGTGATGCTAACCCGGAGCTTGGTGGAGATCAAAAATAGATGTTGATGTCATAAACCGGACTAAACAAGGTTCTAATGAGATTGGGTCGGTGAAAAGACAAAATTGGGTGTGTGTTCTGCAAGTGCACGGGTATCGAAGTAATAAAATACACGGTGAGTTAGGTAGTTGAATCCACGGGGAGCGAAAGTATAGGTAGTAATCACTTCTAAGTTATCTAGTCGGGAAGAAAGAATTATGATGAAATAAAAATTAATTACAAGAATACGAATAAGCACGGCGAGGGAAAGTAGAAAACAAGTGAGATCTCTATCAATAAAGATCAAGTACCCGGGCAATGCTCCCCCTGGATCTAACATGAAATGCAAGACTTACTAAATGTTTCTAAGTCAAGTTAGATGGGTGAAACTAATCCAAAAAAATAATCAATTCCAGACCTCCGAGTCACCGATACTAGTCCCCCTACGATGTCCCGGTGGAGAAATCAATCAATCTCAACACCTCACACCATATATGACCGCAATAAGCTCTAGGGATATCTAGGAGTACAACCAATTCCTAAAGATAGATCTAACCCTACTTCTAGGCGAAAAATCCCTAGCCCCCAACAAGATCATGCCTCACACCAAATACGGTTACATAACCCTTAGGAAATATGGAGATAGGAAGCACTCATCGGAGAAAAAAGGGGGCACTCAACTAGGATCCTTTGTCCGGGTCTAGGATACACCTCGCCGTAAGTGATCCTTTGTCCGGTCTAGGATACACTCATGTGGAGAGTCCTCTACTCGTCGCAAGGGATCCTTTGTCCGGTCTAGGATACACTTCGCCGGATCGGGTGCCGACGAAAGCTCTCCCAATAACCTTCTTCCAAAGCGATGCGGCGATGTCGGAGCCATAGAACTTCTCAAAACCCTAGCCAATACCCCTCAAAACCCTGAGTCGAAGCCCTCTCGCAAGTTGGGGGAAAAGATGGAGAAAAGAATCTCGAAATCAAGGGCTGAATCGGCTTTTAAATAGGGTTGGAATCGAGCGACTACGCAGGGCGTGTATAATGTCACACGCCCATGTGGAATTTCCACGCGTGTGGATAATTTCCACACGCCCGTGTGGATTCTCCAATTTCGTTTTCTCGACCGGTGTGAGCAGTCTTTGCTCACGGTGTTTGCTACTGACAATTTTTCTACGTTATCCCTCTGCGATGTACTGTCAAAAAAATACTCCCGAATCCACTTTTTCATCGAGGTAACATAAAGCGGGCATGCGTTTATGCCATGGATCACTTTGCTTCTTCAATGACGGATAAGTTGATGGAGATCTTGTTCTATGTGTATAAGTCACAATGCTTGAGTGTGAGCTGCCCTTGTGCCCCTCAAATGGTTGTGCAAACTCAAATACGTGGAGGTTGGCAAACATTCTAGCATCTCGAGACCCGACCTATATCTTCGAGTTTGAACTTTAGCAAGATTTCCTCCAAAAATCGGTGCATTGTGATCCACATTGGCTTCTTTCTTTCATACTCGGCCTCACAACCCTACCCGCATGAAAGTAACATAAAAAAACACATATTAGTGGAAAAACCCGAGAAAGCGTAATGCTCAACATAAGGAAAGAATGCTTCGCATTCATATCACACAAGCACTTATCATGCTTTAAATGGTGATGCACAAAAATAGAGTTTAGACTGGAAAAAGATGTGTCCTATGATCACATGAGAGTGTTTTGTTGTAGGGGCCTATCCTATGCTCATGTTCCTAAAGATGAGAGATCTAAGTTTGGTGACAAAGCAAAGCTTTGCATTTTCTTAGGGTATGGCCATGATTGGTTCGAGTACATGTTGTGGAATCTGTAATCAATTAGATCATTAGTAGCGAGGGTTATTTTTTAGAGAAGGCCGGATGACTAATGGAAATTAGGGTGAGTTCTCTAAATAATTTACTGAAATTCATATCAATGTAGATCTAATTCCTCCATCTATTCTTAAATATATGGTGGTAACATTATTGCCAATGAAGCCAATGCAATTTATGATATAGAGGCAGCTGAACATGCAAAAACAATTATCACCATTATCACTAGTTGAACCTTATTTCAGGAGGATCTACTAGATAGTGTCATCCTTCTAATATATAGTACTAATGAGTATATTATGCTAAATGATGAAGGAGAGGTAGAAGCCTATTAGAAGCTATGCAACATAAGAAATAGGTATGGTTTAGAGCCACGAGAAGAAGAGATAAAAATCATTTTGTGAGAGCCATACATATGATCCGGTTAAGTTGCAAAAAGGGCATGAAGACACTCAAGAAAAAGTAGGTGTACAAGTTGAAGTCTAAAAGTAACAACTCATAGCTAAATTACAAGACAATATTGTTTATGAAAAGGGTTCAATGAAAAATGCATCGACTTTTTAAAGGGTTATTTTTCTCTAGTAATGAAGATGCCATCGTAAAAAAATTATCCCTCGATTTAGTCTGCTAGCTTTAATTTGGAGATGGAACAACTTGATGTGAAAAGCGTATTTCTTCCAAATGATCTAAAAAGATGAAATATACATAGAGAAATTAGAAGGGTTCAAAGTCAAGGCAAAGAGAATCTAGTTTCATGATTGAAAAAAAGTTGATATAGACTCAAACAATAGGTAAGGCAGAGTGGTACAAGAAATTTGACTCTTTCATGATGACGTAAGGATACACTTGAACATCTGCCGATCATTTTTGTGTTTTTGAAGGGTCACTCAAATAATGATGTAAGGATACACTTGAACACGTTTATTTTTTTAGTCGTGATGCAAGCAAGGTTAAATACATAAAAAGAGACAATTAAGCAAAAGTTGCTCGCTATGAAAGATTTAGGATCACCAAAAATAGATATTTGGTATAAAAATCTCCCTTAACACGATCAATGGGAATTATGGTTATCAGAAGAAAACTACATTGAGAAGGTTCTTGAGAGGTTTAATTTGAGCAAAACCAATGCTGATTATTCTCTATTTATAGGTCATTTTAGGCTTAGTTCAAACTATTCTTTCAAGTGAACAAATGGGACTACGGTGAGGAGTAAATGAGTGAGTTCCATATGGGAGTGCGATTGGAAGTTTGATGCATGTTATGGTGTGTACATAACATTCATGTTGGTGGAATTGGGAGTCGATGTCTCTCAAATCCAAGAAAATAACGATGGACTACAACATAGAGTATACTAAGATATTTGAAAAGGTACTTCGTAGGGTGTGCTTATCTTTTGGTGAACCCATTTTAAAAAGGTATATAGATTCAGATTGAGAAGATGTAGACTCTAGAAAGTTAGTTTGAAAGTTCATAATGACTTTTATAGGGGGACCTATTTTTGTGACAATCATTGATGGTTGCAAAAAAAGCTTTGTAGATGAAGAAGTTCCTTGGAAAGTTAGGCATGTAATAAGAGAAGTGCATTATATACAGAGATAGACATAACTTCATCCATCTCCCAAAGAATTCAACATACCATTTAAAACCTAATATACTGAAGTTCAATATCATAGGATTCAAGATGTTCTTGAAACCTAAGAGCTGTTCGTTGAGAATATATACACTAGTGAGAATGTGTTCGAAATGTTCACCAAGACTTTGCCTTATTAAGGAGAAGCTTGATGCTTGTGGATAAATAGTAGGCTTGGTTGGATCCCCTAAATCTTACTAAGAAGGAGGATTGTTCGGACAACCCAATTTAGGGAGACTCTTGAACAAGTGTGGGTCCTGCACCACATAATTTATAATAAACAAACTACATGAATAGTGGAAAACACTTAAGGGAAAAATGGGAAGTTTGCTAATGTGATGAGGGGCAGGAGACGGAAAGAGAGATAGATGGAGGGAGAGAGAGATAGAGAGAGAGAGAAGAAGAATAAGAAGAAGAAGAAGAAGAAGAAGAAGAAAAATAAGAAGAAGAAGAAAGATGAAGTAACAAAATGGAAACCAGGAAGAGAGTGGATGAAAAAATTGGACGGTAGGGTTTGAGCCATATCAAAATTATTGAACAACAAAATCATAATGGATTTTTGCTTAGAATCAGAGTAGTAAAATCCTATAGATAGTTCTCCTAATCTACCAGGTTTTATCATTCTCTGACCTCTTCTTGATGCGATTTGTTATCTATCCCTAACTTAATGATGTATATACTGTTGACAGTATCTTCTTGAATCTCTAGTTGGTGAGCATCTACGTGTATCTAAAGGAAAATCTTGTTAACGTATTGTTGATACAGTGAAACATGTTTCAAGTAGATCTAAAGAGTCCAATGGTTTGTGCCCTCGATATGAAGTGGTTTTGCATGATAAAATTGTGTTGTTAGCTTGATTTATCATTTTACATCTCATTTTAACACTCAATAAGGGTTTTAGAAGTGTATTGAGCTTTGTTTAAAGATATATGTAGTCATATGGGTAAGCAGATGGGCTAATACCCACATAAGAGAGTGCTCATATAGCACAACCAGGAAGGTGTAGGTCTAGAATACACCCACATAAGAGGCCATATAACATGTCCAAAGAGCCTGGGCAAGTGTAGACACCACAATGTACTCATATACGTAACTGTATACATGAACAAGAACTATGCTATAACAAGGATGATATTATTTCCAACATATATGCACCCATATATGTAACCATATACATACTACCAGAATTGAGCATAGTAACTCCCATAAAAAAATTCTTTAGCATTGTTCCACATATTTTTCCATAACAATTATGATGTTAGTTGCTCATTATGATCTTAACTATACCAAATCAATGTGAAACAACTTCTTCATCATCATATTTTTTTATTTTATTTTTAGTATATAGAACTTGATAAAGATGTTTATAGTGCATAAATTGGAATTTATTATTGTTGCAATAGTTGAGAGATTAGATACTTAATTTCCCATTCTTGGAGATCGAGGATTCATCTTCTTCCTAATATATGGTTCATGCCTAATAATAAAAAGATTTATGCATGTGTTGAAAAATATCATTACGCCATGTATATACTGAATATCTGGGAGGAGCAGTTTATATTTATGGTTTTTGTACATCAACAATTTCACTAGATTATGAAATATTACTTTTTTTATAATATTATCTAATGATAGTTTTTGTCCCTACTATAAATTAAACAATGTTTCTATATTGTATCTCCTATAATCATATTTTTTTGATAAATTTGAAAGGTGGACTTAGTTTGTTATTCATCTATTATACATGGATCTCCTTTTTGCTTTTTACTATTGTCATGCTCCGACCAAAACTTGACCGGACTGCAGACAAACGATAGTGAGTTACACAGGATATGAACCTGATAAACCTACAAAACTTCAGAACCTATCTTAGACCAGTGGAAAGTAACAAATAACAGAAAATATATAGAAAATATAGGCACAACTTTAGGAATATAACTATAGGTTCAAATACAAGAAAGATCAAAAAGATGGAAAATGCCCAAAAATTAGAATTTTGGTGTCCAGATAATAAATACAACCCAAGCTATAATACCAAACGGAGAAACAACTATTGACAATTTGTTAATCAACCCCTCCGCACTAATGCTCTGATCTGAAAAAAAAATTTAATACAAATTCATGAGCTCACTACCCTTAATAAGTAGTCCAAAAATTTGAAAATACAGAGAAGATATGGAACATGGGTACCAATACATGTTATCAATTTCAAATAATTTAATACAAAACAAATAATATAAAGATAATCTTTTTGTTGGATGATTAAACACGTAAAATAACTAGTTAAAAATAATTAAGATAACCACATAAATCATGTAAGAAAAATTATGGAATCTTATAAAAACATATCAGCAGTTTAAAAAGATGGATTACTAACTTTCCTAACAGACTTAGAGGCTCAACTTTGAAATCCAGGAACTACTCTCAAAATGATCCCTATATCACGAAAAACATGATAATAGTCAAAATTTTCCTAATAACTACCATGTCAAAATCAATAATTCATGTTTGGACCCAAAAACAAATTGCCACAAGGGGATACACAATCTTTGAGAGAGCAACTCATGGAATATAGACCTAAGACATAGTGTAAAAAACATTTTTATTGATCCCCAAAGTTTAATACATGAGTTGTCATAAGGTTAAATTCTACATGCCCAGAAAATGACAAGGAATGCCAACGTGTGAGTCCTAGGAAAGTATACAACCAAGCATACAATAGTACATGTGTGCACATAAACTTAGACATATAACAATGCAAAAGGAAATAAATTAATACAAATTTATGGAGGTCTTCTTTCATTTATAAATAAGCTACAATGGCACTCCATATAGCTAGTCTAAGTTACACACATTAACTATAATTACCTATATAAAATTATATAACCATAACACACTTATTCACTGATTTTAAATCAGCCTTTATTTTCAAAACAAGGTTCAATAAGCCAAAGAAATTTGTAAAAGAAAGAATGATATATTAATGAAGATATGGAGAATAATAACACGAACAAGAAAGAAGAGAAATGAAGATTCAACATCAACTTTTTGAAATCTCATGTCATTACGAAATGTCTGCAGGGTTATAAAAATATATATATTTATACATATATACATAATCACACCCCTGGCATATATTTCTATATATCCTCACAAATAGATGATGTAGAAACAATGCATGGAGGTGTATACATATGCTTGACTATAACCATATATAGCTTGCAACAAGCTTAAAGGTTGGAAAGATAAAAGCAAAGGTGAAGTTCAGGCAACTCCAAGGATATGCAAGCATTTATTCTAGCATGGCCCAAGCATCAACTGAGCTTAAGTAAGGTAGTTTGAGCAACTTCAAGTCAAAACTATTATTACTACTACTACTACTACTACTACTACTACTACTACTACTACTACTACTACTACTACTACTACTACTACTACTACACATCAACAATAAGACACCGAGATTGAACTCAAGTATGAGCATGCAAAGCATGGTAGGAGGTAAATGTACCTACGCTGTAGTTTTGGTGCGGAGTTAGAGACAAATCTATTTCTTTAGCCTCACTACGTGACTACGAAGGAGCTCCATCAACTCCAAAATCTCGGTTTCTCAAAGAGGTTAAAGAAAGAATGAAAAAGCAAGGTGAGTTACAAATCCAGATATCAAGGCAATAATGACGTGATAGAAGCCGGGAAAAGCACTAAAAAAATTTTTGGGCTTAGCTCTTTTACAATAGCATGAATACAAGAGATAGTGGGCTCGCAACCCTCATCCCCTTTAAAATAGTTTTGTCCTCTAAAACTCAAATCTTAACTATGAAAAAGATGTGAATAATTCACTCTTACTTTCAGACTCCAGCTCCCATGTGGCCTCTCATTTAGAATGGTAATATCACTGATCTTTGATATAGGGGATAACTCGCTTCCTCAATTCTTGCTTCTTGAATTATACATTCTTTGTTGGTTTCTTCCTCATGGGACAAATCACTGTTTAGATTAAAAAGTTGAGAACTGAGTCATGTGATTAGGATTTAAAAACATACTTTTCTTAACATGGAAATGTGTAACACATTGTGCACTTGATAAAGAGTGGATGGGATGGGCAAGCCGATAAGCGACTTTAACCTACGCACTCCAAAAATTTCAAAAAGGATCGATAAAATGAAGATTAATCTTAAATTCAGCCACAAAGTGTATAATTCCTTTAGTTGTAGCAACCTTGAAGAACACCTGATCTCCCACTTAGTATTCTAAACATATTCTGTAGTTGTTTTACATAACTTATTTTTTTCTACTCGATCCGCTTATACTCAACCTTTGATCGGCTAACCTTCTCAAATCGCTAGCTACATCACCACTAGCCCTAAAAGTTTCCTTTCTCTTAGGTCATCCCAACATATAGCTTTTATCTTTAGTTGGTGATATCTTGTTTTTAAGGTCAATCTTCCAGAGATACTTGTAAACTTTATAGTCGATCAAAAGAGACCAGACAATTTGCGGTAATGGATATCTGATAAGTGCCTAAATGTATGTGTATTATACATATAAATTCAGTATGATTTATTTACATTTTGATGAATTGATGTTCTTTTCAAGTTTAAATTTGTTTTATTTGTGTTATAGTTTGTAAAGAAGCCAAGGCGAGTTCAATAACGCAATTTAGGAAAGTAATCGACATTAAAAAAATGCTGCTTTTTATGGCTCCGTAATGTAGTAGACACTCTAGCACAAAAGATTGAAGAAATGGCAAGCCCTCGGGTTCTCCTTGCAGGGTAACCTTGTGCCCATGAGGATACCCACAAGACAAAGCAGGGAATAACTATAGCATGATCTCGAAGCAAAAGAATCATGAGCGGGATACTATACCCTTTTACTTGAAATTTTTAGCGAAATCCAGGAGGACCTTATGAGCATCCTTGCACCCACAAGGCAGGGCTCTTGAAGAAAACCCTAGAAGGATTTCAAAGGGTTTCTAGGGTATTGGGAAGGTGACTTTTGGCAACTTTTTGAATGCTCCAAGCTTTCGAAGAAAAATTGTAGGAGGAAAAGCAAGATTAGAGGTGATTTAGAGGTCAGAATCAAGGGGAGAAGCTTGTTTTGGCAAGATCATTCATTGATCTCACTTGGGGAAGTTTGATGATAATGAGGGAAACCACCCCCATTGTTGTGTCAATAGAAGCTTTCCATGAGATCCGACTCGCCATCTTGCTTCTAATGTTTGAGGTAGTTTATTTATACCCATGTCAGTTTTTTCCATAACTTTGACCTTTGTATTTGTTTATATGGATGGCTCAAACCCAAGGTCACTGGATGCCGATGAATCTTTGGGTGAGCTTGCTTGTTTGGATGCTTTGATTTACTTTTAATGCAATTGGTTTTGGTTTGTGCTTCAATCTTTGTGTTCATTGATGTATTGAATTGCTTGAGAAATCATTGTTCAATTTCTAGGTTGTACTTACATGCATAAACCGTGCCCTTGTACTAGACTCACATAGCTTGAAAGGGATTTATGTATGAATACACCGAGAACTTTGGGTATTTTGAACCCCTCCAACCACTAGAGATTCTGAGCCAATACTTGTATGAGATTAGGGTTCAATCACTGAGAACTTTGTGGTTAACCTACTTTAGGAATCTTTTGCCCCAAACCAACATTGCTTGTAACCCTAGCATTCTTCTAGCTTTAGTTACCCCGACGGAATCGGTGTCTGTGACCAGCATCCCTCATAGACTTTCCACCAAATAGTCTTGGCATTTAGACACTTCCCATTAGTTCTTCTTAGTCTTTTTAGTAGTTTAGAACACTTGCACTCGAAGTTGTAGGTTAAACAACAAGTGAAAATGAAGTAAGGATAGTTCCTTGACCCCTTGGAATACGATCCTTGTGTGTATTATTTGAGGACCCCATGCACTTGCAAGTGAGCCATTAATATCTATTCTTCATTGTTACTTTGTTCAATTCATGGTAGTCAATGCATAACCTCAAGTTGCCTTCTTTCTTTTTTTCACAAAAAAAGCACAAGAGCTCTCCACGGGAAATGCTTGGACAAATAAACCCTTTCTTGAAAAAGTTCTTCAAGCTACTTTGTGAACTCTTTCAACGCAGCTAAATCCATCCTATAAGAGGCTTTAAAGATGTGGTTGGTATATATGATTGGGTTAATAGAAACCTATATCTCCCTACTTGAGGAAACCTAGGATGATCCTCATGGAAAACATCAGGAAACTCTCTCACTATAGGAATATCTACACTTGACTTCCCTATTTTGACATCAACCATAGTTGTTTGAACTCCCGAGCATCCACACAAGAGTAATTTCTTAGGTTGCAAGGCTGAGATTACTCGAGTTAGTAATACAGTAATCACTCCCTATGAAAAAGAGAACTCTACTTCTCCGAGGATTCTAAAATGAACTCTTTTTCCCATGGTAATCAATTGCATGGGTAAAGGACAACTAGTCCATCCCCAAAAATTACATGAAAAATCTTTCATGCTAATAACATGGAAATTAGATAGCAACTCATGAACCTCTATGAACTCTGTGAACTACACAAACTCTATGAACTAACCAAGCATTACCTTTGGATGTATCATCACTTAAGATATGGTCCACATAATAATAAGCAGAGCATTCTTCTGAATAAAATTGAAATAAATATTGAAGCAACAAAGGAATGTATAGCTCTAGAATCAAACAAAATGTAGGCATAAATAGAGTATGCTAGTAAGGTACCTGGCACCATAGCATTACAGGCATGCACATCTTTCCTAGTAAATACATAGACTTATCCTTGAGTCTTTGGTATTTTTGTCTTCTATTGGGTTAAGGAGGATGGTTGCTCGCTAATAGCCTTTCTTGCACACTACTCCTGAGGAGCTTGAAACTTCTGTTTTGGCATGACATTAGAGCTCTATACACTAAAAGTCTACTGAGGCCTAAAAGGCTGTTGTGGATGTTTTGCAATATGATGTGCCTGGCTACAACAACTGAAATAAGCTCTGAAATATCATCTATAATATGTAGTCATATAACCCTTTCTCAAATAAGATAGCTCAATTTTGATCATCCTCAACCAGCTCTGCTGAATATTTTGACTATCGATCGAACTCTATTTCATATTCATCAACTATCATACTTCCTCAGCTTAGGTGGAGATATTTCCACTTAAGATGTTTCTTCTAACTATTACTAAGATTTAAATTTCTTTCCTTGTCTGACACTGAGTTCCTCATTATACTAATCATTTACTGGCCCTTGAACCATATAGACATCGAGTCTAGGCTTTTACTTAGTCGTGCACTTCATTACGACAAAAAACATTTTCAATCTTTGCAGGAAACCGATCAACCTCATCAGGGTTTGTGGTACCTTTTGAACTCCATAATCATATTCTTCCTGGGGATCCTTAAAGGGAGGAGGATGAGATGGCGATGATGGTTGCCTAGATTGCCTCTATTCAATGCAAATCCCACCACTTCTTGTATCAATTCTAGCATTGCTCCTTGGTTATTAGAAGAGTGAGTCCAGTCTTCCATGGAAGCCTCTTGGATAGCTGACAACTACCAAAGTAAATCATTCAAACTCATGCTAGCGGTTCTATGAGGTATTCTACAAAATCCCACTTCCATCAAAAATAAGGTACGAGGACTAGAAGCTTTACTAAAATCAAGGCTTCCAAACAAAGTACGAAGATTACTGTAATAGTTCAAGGTGGATTACTTTAATGAAGGCACACAACCCAGTTGTAGGAGGGTATATCTGGGAAAAGTAAGGGCCAACACATCATAAGAAGGAAATACAATAGTTGAAAAGAGTAAAATCACAACAAGACACTCAGGCAACTACTAATCTTATATAGCAATAAGCATAAAACATGTAAGGATAGAAATTTAGCAATTTAACTCACTAGGGTTGTACTAGACTATAAGGCTAATGACTTATCTCTAGTCACTAATAGTTTCCGCCATTTTCTGGGTAGCAGTTCCCTCACCTTTCTTTGTCTGAGTTTTCTTCAACAATATTGATAGCTTGAGTAGGCGGGACGACTTGGCTTTCCACCACAATCTTTTTCTTATTTCCCTTCGCTTCTTCGGCTACACGCATGATTTTGATTTCTTGCATCATGGCCATGTAATCTTCCCATATGGCTTAACATTCACATCATGGCATGATTTTGCTAACTCTAGAAATAAGCAGGAAATGTCTAAATTAGGGTATGGAGGAGCAAGGTGGTGGAGAATCATTACTAAGTCATCATATGTGGTGGCTCCCTCTATAGGATTTCCATCCACATGCCTATAACTTTCGATGTCTCTCGCAACATATGAACCTGTATGTCTTCCTTGCACATAGGGTTGTCAATCGGCCACGGCCTTAATGGGAAACCCGATTCCCCACCTTGTCTATGCTAGGGAAAAGGAATTTTTTCTTGGGTTAGGGCCAAGAAATAATTCCCCTTCATAGTTGGGGAAAGGGCCAGGTAATATCCTCCCCGCCTAGCCACAGTCCTGAGATATTAAATATTTAATTTAAATATTATATATGTATATATATACATGTGCGTGTTTGTTATATATTTTATGTTATAAATATCTAAATAAAAATTAAACAAAAAGGCAATATATTTATTTTATTAGCAAATTATTAATAATTAAATGAATATTAGTATAAAAAAATTTAATAAAAATCCTAAACTTAAATTAACAATAATACATTTTTTTAATTTTTTTCAAAATTTTTGCAAAATAACTTATTAAATCACTAAATAAAGAGTTAGAGATTAAAAATTTATAGGGTGAGTCCAATGGATTAAAAAAATGTGTCTATTTATCTTGTTTTTTTAAAAGTGGAAACTTATTTATATTAAAAAAAATTTATACTATATAAGACAATATATTTTGATATTAACATTAAGCAATAGAATAGATAGGTGCGAGCATCCATGATTCCATTATATTAGTTAATTATAAATTATGATTGAGTTAGGGATTGCGAGATTAATAGATGAGATTAGAGAATAGAGAGACTCTTATGAATAAAAAAAGTTAAGTACTTATCTTTTTAAAAATAAAGTTAAAAAATTATTTATATTAAGTAAGCAATAGAATAGATTACCATTTCAAAGCCAATAAAGCAATACCCTAGATAAAATGATGAATAGACTGGACAAGTGATAAATGGAAATAACTAATTATTTTTTCCATAACCAATCATTTAAAATTCTTTATAAAATCTTCATCATAATATTGTTTATTTTAATTTTAAATCTCCAACCCCATGTTATTATGTGATAATTGTAGGTTAAAAAGGTAACTTAAAACATTAACTTAATGGCTATAAGTTTACAAATATCTAGTTATTTGTAAAAAATTAGAAATTTATTTGACCCAGTCACTTTTTAATTTTAAAAACTATAGCTAGTTCATGAGTAAATGTGATTTATTTTTTATTTAAAAAGATATCGTTTCTCTAAAACTTTATAGTTTAAAAATTAAATAAACCAAACAAAATAAAAAAAGATATATCCTCTTTTCATTTCTCCCTTTATATCTTTATCACTTTTGTTTATCTTTAATATCTGCCTAATTTTTTCACTTTAAAAAATTGTTTTTGATTTTTTTAAAATTAAAATTTAGTACTTACTGTAAAAATATTTTAAAAATAATTAAAAAAACACTTTATAAATGTACAAATTAAACATTTCTTATTATAAATGGATTCAAATTAGTTCTTAGTTTTGCAACCATCCAACTACTAAATAGAATATTTCTGAAGTTTTTATTTGATGAACTCCTCAACTATCATAGTAACCCAGTGGTTCTTCTCGCCCCCGCTGAAGCCATGGCCAACTCCAATCCACACACAGTTTCATGGGTCTGCTGTATAAGCTTCTCCCACAACCCCCAACGGGTGAGCTAGATATTTTCGGGCATGATTGTCACACGCTTGGCATGGGTCGCGCAAAGGTTATTATCCTCGAATAGCCTGAAGAGGTATTCCTCAACAGCCTTCTGCATGGCGAGAATGGCATGGATCCATCTTAAAGTCTTACGTGATTTCCTTCACAGGCCTCCTCCGGAAATTAAAGGTAGCTCCTTCGTCGGAAACTCTGTGCTCTTCTGAAAATTCATGATCTTACACAGTGCAATGGTGCCAGGTTAGTGACGAAGGAGGTGACTTGTAGTGCAAAACGAGTGACAGGTTGGCTTTGGTTTTGGCTTCGGCTTCGGCTTCGGCTTCAATGGAGCAGCAATGATGGCGACTTTCCTTCTTTTGTCATCTTCACTTTTTCTTTTGTTCTTATGGTTTTCATCTTGACAACGATGACGGAGAGCAGGGACAATAGCTTTGATATTCTCTGAACGAAAACAGAGAGCCTCTTTCCTTCATCTCATAGAGACGCAATGGCAACAACAGTGGCGATGGCGGCGGATAGTGGCAACATTCTTTCTTCTCCGATATATATATGTATGTTTGATAGGGTGAGAGAATCAACTGGACTCCTTCTTCTTCTTTCTTCACCTTTTTCTTCTTGTATTTTTTTTGTTCTTTCCCTTCTGGTCCGTCGTTCTTCACTTTGTGCGTTCATCATCAATAGCGGTAGTGGTGATGGCTACGGCATGTAGCAATAGCAACATTGCAACGAAGACATTAGCATTAGTGTCGAGTAGCAACAACACCAAGCAATGACGACAAAACCAGTGACGGTATCAAGTAGCAGCAGCAACAGCAGGCGATGACAGCGACAGCAAGTGACGGCAGGCAGCAGCAACGGCAATAACTTTTTTCACTTTATATATATCTATATGTAAGCATGGGAGGAGAGGGACACCTTCATCTTCTCCTTTTCATTCTTCTTCGCCTATGTCTTCTTCGCCTTCGTCTTCTTCTCTGGTTCGTTCCTCTTCTTCTTTGTCTTCTTCGCCTTCATCATCTTCTCTTTCGTTTTTCTTCTCGGGTTTGTTCCTCCCTACCTTTTTTTCTTTTACCCCCTCTTTCTCTCGTGTTCGGCCCTCCTTTGGATATACCAAGGTAGTATTTGGAGTCCTTATAATGTATTTCATGGACGCCAAAGGGTTGAATTTTCACCATCGATTCTACATTCTTCTCTATCCACCATATATTTCATGCATTGATG
This sequence comes from Dioscorea cayenensis subsp. rotundata, assembly GCF_009730915.1. Taxonomy (NCBI): domain Eukaryota; kingdom Viridiplantae; phylum Streptophyta; class Magnoliopsida; order Dioscoreales; family Dioscoreaceae; genus Dioscorea; species Dioscorea cayenensis. The sequence continues at coordinate 3,288,806 of NC_052490.1, forward strand.
AAGGGTTGAAGGGACCATCCGGTTTTCATGGATCCATGGCCTACCCAACAAGGATCTATATGAAGCATCAACATCAATCACATGGAATTTTACATCAGATATGATCTTTGCAAACTTGATCGAGAGAGTGATAGATCTTAATGCTTTTTGACTATGCTGATTAAAGCCTTGAATAATGATCATTTCTAGAGACAAATGACATACTTCCGAGCTAATGCCCAAGAGTATTGAGGGTCATTAGGTTTAAAGAAGACCCTGGATCAACAAGAATTTGGATTGATATTTATCCCGTCACAAGACCTCGTCACATACAATGGTCTATTATGCTCTATGGTTCCAAGTAGTAAGTCTTCATTGGTGAGTGATAGCAAAAGTGTATGTGTTGCATACACACCTTCCGTCATATTTATTTTCGAAAAAAATAGACCCTGATACTCCTCAGGGTTTTGTAGGGCATGTATTAAAGATTCCCTGACTTCTGCTGACATCATTAGTGTGTCATACATGCTAAGTAGAGCAGGGACTTTCTTTCGGTGTGCCAGGATATTATAATCTGGTTTCTTCAATAGTTTCTTTGGTAAGCCATTTTTCCTCTTCTATCATCTTCTCTTTATTTTTTTATCATTAGAGCTAGAAGCTTGTCTTGATTGGAGTAACTTGCCGCTCTAAGTTGCATTTAATGTACATGGCGGGGATACTTCATCTTCTTCATCTTAAAAATTTCAGCTCATCATCGTAACCTTCCAAACATGTTATGGCATAACAAACATTTCTCACTTCAAAATAATCATCGTTTAACTTTAAATTTCCAATGGAAACTTGCTTTTGTAGCCATTCTTGAAAAATTCGACAATCTTCTAAAAGTATGCCCACGAGTCCATAATATGGACAATAATTAATGTGGCTGTCCAAATGCATCAAACATGACTTTTTGGGCTTAGGTAAGTCAAGCCCTTCTTCCATGGCACGATTAGAAAGCTCTCTTCTCTTGTCTTTTTTATTTCAATGCCCGAGAAAAAAATGAATTTGTCTTTAGCATTTACAACCCGAGAATGTAGACTTCACAATTTCGGATCAACATTATCGCTTGTCGACTCTGGATGGTATATCCAAGATTCATCCCATTTATTATCAGCAATATGAGTTGCAATAGCCTATCAGCTGATTCCTCTATCACTCTTTGTATCAAAGAAGGGATTTCTTTTAGCGAGCATTACTTTTTCTCAGGACTTTATATTTTTGGTGTCTTTGGAGTATTGTATGGATTTTTTTGCTTTTTTTGAATGGTGTGGCACTCGAAAGTTTGGCATTTGCCTTCACTCTTTCTTTTGAATGCCATTTTCTTTTTTTCTAATTCTTGCTCGATATAAGGCCAGTCATGGCGATCATACAGTTCTACTGACTTAGAAAAACTATCTTTATCATCATTTTGGTCATATGTGGGGTATTCACCTCCAGAAATAGCCCGCAAGTTTCCACTTGCATCGCTTTCATCATTTTTCTTCATCTAATTCCTAAAGTAGCCCTTTCACCTCCTCAGGGAAATAATCTTTAAGAGTGATCAACACCCTTTCCTTCTGTTCATATTCTTTGAGTGATTCAATATATTGTTCTATGACAAATTTCTTGTGTTTTGAGTGTTCGCATTTTTGCTTTTTCTTCTTATTTTTGCTCTTGGTTTGCTTTACTAGAAGTCCCTCAAGAGGTTTCTCGACATTTCTCCACTTGATCCCTGGGATTTCGGCCAACTTCTTCAACATTTTTCTTTTGACTTTTTTTGGATATGAATACTTCCCACAATTCTTCCGGAATAGAAGGTGGTTTACCATCAAATACTGACGGGAGCATTTTTTTATTAACCACTACTATGATTTCCCTTGGGATGATCCCTCATAGTTTGGGGTAGTGACATACCGGATATGTTCAACAGGTCGTTTCAAGAGAACACCCTTCAAGAGTGTGATTTTTGCCTTCTTGATATTAACGGTCAAGCTAATCTTTAAAGACATAGCAGTCTTTCAATTGTATGCCGCAACACTCTATGGTACGGGCAATAATTAGGATGATCTTTTTTACTCTGTTCTTCCGGTCTTTTGCATTCAGGCAGTTGAAGACCTCCATTCACGGCATCTTTAAAAATTTTTAGTACTTTATCTCTTCGAAAAGAGTACTTTTTGTTCATCCTCTCTTTTAAAGTGGGAATGGGCCTTGGTTCAGTTCCAGGATCACCTAAGCTGAGTGGCTTAGCTTGTTCAAGTTTATATCATTCAATAGTGTTTTTCCTTTATCAACATTGAAGGTTGTGGCAATGTACTTGACACCTTCTGCTTTTTTAGGTTTATCATTTTTGGAAGTTTGGAAATTAGACAACACCCTTGGGCTAGTCCTTTCCAATTTCTTAGCTTGTGAGATCAACTCTTGAAATGTTGTGATACCAGATGTGCTTAAGAAAGGTGTCATCCAGCTATCAATGTTCCCGAGTAACAATCCAACAGGTTTAGGCCAGTCCTGGGGTTGTTCACATTTAATACTCAGGTTTCTCCATCTCATGATGTAGTCAACCACTTTCTTGTCTTTATTTTGGTGCGTGGCTGCGAGATCAGCTATTGTAATCTTATCATTGAGACCTCCAAACCGTACTCGAAATGCATCTTTTAGTTGTTGCCAATTTTGAATCGAATCGAGTTGCAAGTTTGCATACCACTCAAATGCAACCCCTGTGAGATCGCGAGAAAATTGCCTAAGGAGAAGTGATGGTTTTGCACTTGTGTCTCCACATGCTCTTACAAAAATGTGCCAAGTGCTCGATCGAGGGTTGCCAATCCCATTAAATTGTTTGAATTTGGGCACATTGTATCCTTTTGGGATAGGGTACTAAATCATCATAGCCGGGATAAGGTTTGTCACTATCAACTCTTATCATGCAATTTTTTTAGCATGTTTAAGTTCCAGTAGCCACTATTTGTTGTATTTCCTCCCGAGTCATTACAATTGATGGTTCTTAGATAGGGATACTTGTTGTTCCCTCTGGCACCATTGCTTGAACAGTCTCTTTTTGGTTGAGGAATTGGATTATTCGACCTCTATATCTATTCAGGGGTGATTTGCCATCAAGGATACCATTTGTTTTTTTGCATCCGTAACATCGTATCCATTAACATCATCATATTTTCATTCATTTTTCTTGTATTCTATTTCTTGGTTATCCATTTGTTGGAATTTTTTTCATGATATTTTTGGTCCGGACCAAAAAAAGCCGGTTCATCTTCATCATCTTCATTTGGAGGATCTGCCCCTTGTTATATTTTGATGCATCATACTTTGAGAGTCTAGTGCCCGTCTACGAGATCTTGTGACTGGCCCTGGTTGTTCTTGTTCAGCTGTCGGATCTCCCCGAGCTTCGGTAATAATTCGGATAGTGTGTATTTCGGTATCACCATCAGACATATATTCATCTTCACTCCTCTTATTTCAGTCAAACTTTGAGTGAGAAATCGAAGCTTGACCCTATGAAGACTGGAGTTGTGAAACTTGATTATTTGGCAAAGCAATTCGATCAAAAACAGTTTTACGTGCTTTTAGCACTAACTGCTTTTTCTTTTGATAAAATTCCCTTGGCTTCATTTTATTGGATTGCAATTCCTTCGATGTTGCATATATCTTATAACGATTTTTGCCAAAGGAAGCTTTATTAGATTTTGGGGGTCTACCACCTTTCTTGTCATATGGCAAGTAAACGCAGCTCTGCAGTGGTTGCGTTCTTTTTCACCATATTAAGTGGTCCAAATGAGTCTTTGAAGGAACCCATTTGATTATCCTTCTTGTTTTGAAATGTCACAAAATTTAATTTGTGATTTGTGGTTTTCACTTTCTTGGGTGTCATCCTTGACAACACACTTGGCTTAGCTTCTTCTGATTGAAAAATCACATTTTCCTTTCCTTTGACAGTTACAGTGAAAGTGGGTTCATTGTCTTCATTATCTACAGAAATCATCTTTTTAGAACATGACAACCTCTACAATACAGTGGTTCTTGGTTTCTCATCAGTAATATTTTTCTCAAATGCAGGAACAATGACATTTGGGCGACGACCCCTAGATGGCAAACGCGGGACCGTCAAGTTCTCCTCAGAGGATAAAGTTGTCTTCACAAACTATACCGATTCAGAGATTGTGCCAAACCTCATCTCAGCTCTAGCAGCTCCAGTTTTGAGAACACAGTTGAGCAGTTGGACTTCAGATCCTTCCCCAAGGAAAATAATCAACTTCGAGCTTCCAGGTGCGATTAAACTCTTAAATGCCATTTTACCTGCAATAACAATATCAGTATTAATTTTCTTGTACATGAGTTATAAGAAGCAATGCCTTTACTTGTACTTGAGCTTTAAAGATGGGATGAGGAATTAAAAGTCCCACCGGGTGTGCAGTAGTAAGATGATAAATTACCAGGGTACAAATCAGAAAGCCTTCAAATAAAGTGAAGAGCTCTATGATTTACCCTCATTAATGACACGTTGTACCACAGATCATATGATCAGCTACTCCTGCGATGTCTTTTATATGAAAAAGCAAAAGAAGTCATGCATGATGTACACTCCGGGATATGTGGTGCACACAAATCCGGACCGAAGATGCGACTTAAGATTAAGCGCATGGGATATTATTGACCAACCATGGTCAGAGATTTCATTGAATATGCTAGAAAAATGCCATCTATGTCAAATTCATGGGGATTTTTATTCATCAACATCCAAATCCCTTACATCCCACGGTTTCATCATGGCCTTTCGAGATATGGGAAACATGTGTGATTGGTCTTATTGAGCCTCCATCATCTTCCCGGGCATCAATTCATATTGGTCGCAATAGAATATTTCTCCGGATGGGCGAGGCTATTCCTTTTAAGAGAAGTAAAGACTGAGAACATCATAAAATTCTTAAGAGAAAATATCCTATATAGATTTGGAACTCCAAGAAAAATTATCTTAGATAATGGCCCCGCTTTTAGAAGCTTTTAAAATTGGTAGATTTGCACAACATCACAAAATAGACTGGAGGTATACCTCCATCTATAATTCGAGAGCAAATGGGTTGGCAGAAGCATTTAACAAAACTCTGTCAAAATTACAAAAGAAAGCTATGTCCAAAAATAAAAGGGATTGGCATGATAGGCTACCCGAGATGCTATGGGCTTATCGTACCACATATAGGGACTCCAACAATGCACACCATATTCTTTAGTGTTTTGGAACCCGAAGCAGTCCCTACCACTTGAAATTCAAACACCCTCATTAAGGATGGCGTTGCAGAATGAAATATCAAATGAAGATAATATTTGACTTCATTTGGACGAGGTAGACTCTCTTGATGAAAAAAGGATAGAAGTACAGCAAAATCTTGAAGTTTACAAAGCAAAAGATGTCTCAAGCTCGCAATAAGTTGGCCGATTTTGGACATTTACAAAAGGAGAAATGGTTCTTGTCCTCAGAAGACCTATCATCACCAACAAGCGGGCTGCGGGCATATTCAAAGCAAATTGGGAAGGTCCATATGTCGTGGAGATCATCTACAAAGGAGGCGCATACCAACTCATTGATGGCAAAGGTGAAAGACCCATGCCACCTTCTAATGGTCATTTTCTAAAGATTTACTATGAATAATGTAGAATGTTTGTCTATGACGGAACGTCTGGTCCCTTAAAAACATTGACATTTATATACTTTTTGTCTATAATGAAATGCATGCCATGTCATCTTAAAAGTTTCATTTTCATGAATCAAAAAAACATGTTCAGACCATGACATATAAAAAGTTTTTGAAGTTCCTACTTCTCTCACTCAATCTCACTAAAAATTTCTTCGTGAGAGAAGTATGAAGGGGGCATTTGTTTGCATATGAAAAAAATATATATATATATATATAATACATGTCCTAATTTAAATAAAAAATATTCAAATCCCTAGATCAACTAAGAGCATTGATCTCGAGGTGATCTAATATATATATATATATATATTCAAATCTCAGGATCAACCGAGAGCACTGATCTTGAGGTAATCTAAAAGATAAAAACCTCAAGACCCAGTCGAGAACACCGATCTCAAGACGGTCTAAAATACTCAAATCTCAGGATCAACTAAGAGCACCAATCTCGAGGCGATCCAAAATATCCAACATACAAAAATCTCAGGACTAGTCGAGAACACCGATCTCAAGACGGTTTAAAAATACTAAAATCTCAGGATCTCGCTAAGAGCACTCGATCTCGAGGTGATCCAAAATATCTAAAACACACAAATCTCATGACCCAGATCGAGAGCACCGATCTCAAGATGGTCTAAAAATACTCAAGTCTCGTGGATCGACCCAAGAGCACCATTCTCGAGGCAATCCAAAATATCCAAAAATACACAAATCTCGGGACTAGTCGAGAGCACCGATCTCCGGATGGTCTAAAAATACTCAAATCTCGGGGATAATCTGAGAACACCGATCTCGAGGATATCCAAAAATTTTGAAAAATACCCAAATCTCCGGATCAACCGAAAAGTACAAATCCCGAAGCGATTCAAAAATATCAAATAACTCCCAAGATTAGCTAAGAGCACCAATCTCGAGGCAATCTAAATATTCAAATCCCAAAAAAATCGCCTAGAGCACGGATCTCAAGGTGATGTAAATCCCGAAGATCGACCCATGAATACAAATTACAAGGCAAAATTAAAAAAATTATTATATATAATAAATAATAATAATGATAATAATCATGATATATATATAAACTCATAATTAAAAAGAAATACATAAAAAAATTATAATACTAATAAAAAAATAATAAAAATATATATATGGATAAAGATAATAAAAAATCAGATAAAGATATCAAAAAAATAAAGTAAATATAAATGTAACAATAAAAAAAGAAGAAAAATATAAATATAAAATATAAAAAAAATCGAAATCAGATAAAGATAATAAAAATAAAGTTAAATATAAATGTAACAATAAAAAGAAAATATAAATTTTAAAAAAATAATTAAAAAAATCCAAATCAGATAAAGATTATAAAAAAATCAAATAAAAATAAAATATATATAAAAAATCAAATGAAGATATAATAAATTAAAATAATAATATATAAATATAATAAATTAAAATAAAATCAAAAATACAATTAAAAAAAAGCGGGGAGGAGGAACGAACCAGAGAAGAAGACGAAAGAGAAGACGAAGAAGACGCCCCACGATCAACCAAACATAAATATGATAATAAATGTTTAATATTTAATATTTAATATATAATTATAATATAAAATATATATGCATAATATTTACAATCATTATAAAAATATGTTTGTCGTGGCCATCATACATTTACAAATTGCTCATGCAGAACCGTTCCACGTTGCCTCATAATTGACGCATCGCTTCACGATTGGCAACCGCGCAACCGCCTTGTGAAATCTTTAAAAAGGGAAGAACAAGTGAAAGAGAGAAAAGGAGGCAAAGAAAAAAGGGAGAAGGAACAAACCGGAGAAGAAGACGAAAGAGAAGAAGATAAAGGCGAAGAAGACAAAGAAGAGGAGGAACAAACCTGAGAAGAAGATGAAAACGAAGAAAACAAAGGCGAAGAAGAACGAAAAGGAGAAGATGAAGGTGTTTCTCTCCTCCCATGCTTACATATAGATATATATAAAGTAAAAAAATTTTTGTCGTTCTGCCGTCTGCCGTCACTTCGTCACTCGCCGCTTGACGTCTGTCACCTGGGTTTTTGTCGTCATTGCTGGGTGTTGTTGCTGCTCGCCACTGATGCTGATGTCTTTGCTGTGATGTTGCTATTGCTGCTTTCCATAGCCATCACCACCGCCGCTATTGATGATGAACCCATGAAGTGGAGGACGACGGACTAGAAGGGAAGGAACAAAAAAAAACAATAAGAAGAAGGCGAAGACAGAAGAAGAAGGAGTCCATTTATTCTCTCACCCTATCAAACATACATATATATATCGGAGAAGAAAGAATATTGTCACTCGGACAATGCCGTCACCACTCGTTTGTTGTCGCTATGCGTCTCTATGAGATGAAGGAAAGAGGTTCTCTGCTGCCGTTGAGAGAATATCGAAGCTGTTGTCCCCGCTCTCCCTCATCGTAGTCAAAGCCGCCGGAGAGAGAGCACCAAGCAAAGATGAAAACCATAAGAACAAAAGAAGAAATGAAGAAGAGAAAAGAAGGAAAGACACCATCCCTGCTGCTCCATTGAAGCTGAAGCCGAAGCCAAAACCAAAACTAAAGCCAACCCATCGCTCGTTCTGCAATACAAGTCACCTCCTTCGCCACCGACCTGGCACTATTGCTCTGTGTGAGATCATGAATTTTCAGAAGAGCACAGAGTTGCCGATAAAGGAGCTACCTTTAATTATCAGAGGATGCCGTTGATGGAAATCATGTAACACTTTAAGATGGATCCATGTTGTTCTCGCCATGTAGAAGGCTACTGAGGCATACTTTGTCAGGCTATTCGAGGATAACAACCTTTGCGCGACCATGCCAAGTGTCTGATAATCATGCCTGAAAATATCTAGCTCACCTGTTTGGGGGTTGTGGGAGGAGCTGATACAGCAAACCCATGAAGCTGTGTGTGGGTTGGAGTCGGCCATGGCTTTAGTGGGGGCGAGAAGAACCGATGGGTTATAGTGATAATTGAGGAGTTCATCAAGAAGTTTGGAAATTAAAGCTTACTGGTTATCAGGATATGAAATCTATTATGGACTTTCAAACGTCTTCCCCAGCCTACATGATGCTGATTTGGACAAACTCACACATGTTTATGCTAAACTACAAAGAGATTCTCCTCACGGTCAAGAAATTCCTAAAGTTGTGTATCATGTTGAATCCATGTCAGAAGCCCATGTGAGAATGCTTTTAAGAAATTATGTATCACAAGAAAATGTAGACGCCGTAATATGTGTCCTGCCAGGTTATTTTATCTCAATCCGAAATTTGGAGTCCGAAAGCTCTACAAAAGAGGTTTAAGAACTACATGACATTTAAGAAGGACCTAAACAAGTGAAAGGAGCATTACACTATGATGAAATTTTGTTTGGGTTTGTTGGAGTCAAGATACGGTGTCATTAGTGAACACGGTGGAATCACTAGAAGATGAAGAATCGAGATAGGTTGGAAATGGGACTAGAAACATCTTCATCTCTCGCCACAAAGGAAGAGAAAACAGAGAAGAAAGGAAGGAATGAGAAGCATGCTGTCGTATGCATGCACAATCATGTGTAAGATAAAGAAACTAAAAAGAAGGTCCACCATAAAAGAGATGCATATGGAAAAGAAGGTCTATTTGAGAAATTGGTAAAGGTTAATTACGTGCGTGTGTGTGAAAAGAAAGGACAGTGACTCTTGTAGTTGGTAAAGGTCAATTACGTTGTTTGCATGTGGTTTATGCAGCTTGGTTGTCAAAATTATGAGAATATATATATATATATATATTATTGTTGTGCATATTATGGGAAATTGGAAACATTAAAGGATTATCCTTTCCCTTTGAAATATTGGATTACACAAGCTTTTACTTGCAAGCACTCGATTTGATGAAGATGGGATTTGTTTAATGCATGTACTCTTCATTATGCATTTGTTGTAAAAAATAATAATAATAATAATAATAATAATAATAATAATAATAATAATAATAATAATAATAATAAATATGCATGGCATGGACGTGGTGACCATTTGGCCTCTTGGCCTATGGCAAACCCTACACACACACACACACACACACACACACACACACACATATATATATATATAAGGACACAATGGCAAGTGGAATCAAAAAGCCCTTTTAAGTAAATGTATGGACATGGTAGCCACTTGGCTTCTTGGCAGGGTAAAGAGAAGAATCTAAAGATGGGCTCCACCATTCAAAAAGATGCACATGGGATAAGCATATATAATAATATATATATATTATTATATATTTTTGAGAAATGATGATCATTTGAGGATGCATGAACCGGTTGACTCTTTCATTTATATTCATGATTATTAGTTTGTAGTTAGTTTTTTTGGGTTTTTTTATTCAATGATTTATGTTGAAAACAGTTGAATCTTGTTTTTGTTGAAGATTTCTAAGTTTTTTTCATTTGTTCGCATATCAAGCATGCTAATTTTTTTCGGTGATTTATAGGCCTATTTATAGTATTTCATTAGAATTTTTTTGGATTCAACATTGGTTTGGAAAAATTTCTCTAGCTTCGTTGATTTTCATGTGCACAATATTTTTTTGGGAAAATAAGTAGCCATTTTTATGGAGTAACTAGGAAGCACTAGCCAGTTTTAGGTTGTAATTTTTTAACATTGATAATTAAATTTGAATGCTTTTATTTTTCTTGAATATGATTAGTATATTTTATCCTTTTTGTTGCTAATGAGTTCTATTGAAAACAATTAATATATATATATATATATGCATATATTTTCTATAGAGAAGTGATGGCATCTCAAGGTGGTAATTCTTCTACTCCGGTTGGTAGTAGTCAATCCGCTATAGGAATTGATGGCTCATTAACTCCACTCGATTCTCTTTAGGAGTCACCTATAAACTCTCCTACTCAAGTTAGTGAAGAAGAGGCACAAGTTGGTGAGAAGAGATTAAAATCAATTGTTTCGTTACATTTTGAAAAGATCAAAGTTCGTGAATTTCGATAAAGTGGAATGGAGTTATTATATGAAAATTTCTTGGAAGAGGAAGCAAGAATGGAACAAGACATTTGCATGAACATCATAAAAATTTGCAAAATGAAGCCTTTTTTTACAACATAAGGGAAAAAAATATTAGTGTAACAAATTAAAATGGAAAGCATATGGGAAAATATGTGTAAGCAATTACACATTTGACCAAGAATCTTTATGAAATGATCTTACTAGTATGATAATAATGCATGAATACCCAATTTCAATAGTTAAACATTATTGTTAGAACTGTCAAAAAGGGCCAAGCATGGCGGGATGGCAAAAAATGTTACTCAACCCAACCCACATTGAGTCGTGGGTTGGACCGACTAGCCTATCGAATTCAATATATATATACACTAGTCTAAATATTGGAGTAATTCTCCTGTAAAACACATTAATGATTTAATTATTTGATGTTCCATCTAAGAATATATGGCATTAAGTATTCTTGATTATCAAAGTTTGAACAAACTAAGATGCAAGGGTAGTACTTGAAAAATTCAGGGTTCTAATATTATAAACATGCGCAATTGCACTTGTAGAATATATAAGGTCCCTAACAACACTCACATTCTGCTCCTTTGCAAACCCCAACTTCAACCATCAATAATAAAAAAGTTATTCAACTAAAAATGATCCAAGTGAAAAACATAATGAGAATTCAACTAAAAAGCCATATAACATCAATGTTTTTTATAATCAAGTTAAAAATATCCATTACTATTACAATTTTTACCAAATTATCATTCCATTAAAATGTTCTTCATCCCCCTCTCCCTCCTAAGGCATGCACCAATGACAATCATTAAAATTAATCAACCATCACATCATTAAAATCTTCTTCTTTCCCGTCTCCTCCTTCCCTTCTATCTTTATCAATAATTTGAAGAATGTTTGATTCCTCACTATATACAGTTGCTTTAACATTTGCTCCATTTTCATTATCTACATAAAAAACACACAAATATAAAGGTTAGTTAAAAACTAGATTTAAATAAACTAATATTTCAAAATTTCAACTAAGTAAAATGTAAATAATAATTTGTAAGTGAAATTACCAAACTTTTAACCGTGTAACCAATTCCAGGTGTAAATGAGAGCTTGTACTTTTTTAGGAAGGGTACAACATCTGTACTTGTTGAGCACATGAACACCAATGGAAAGGTTGATTCAAATGTGACAGTTGTTATTGGGATAAGTAAGACATCACTTGCCATTAATGAAAGGATTGGGAATCTATGCTTTGATTATTCCAATACTCCAAAACATCTAAATTTTCATAATATGCAAATTCAAGCTTTGGCTCCACCAAATAAAGATCCAATTGAGAATTCCAAGAATTTGTAATTGATTGGCTCTCAAATTCTTTAACATCCTACAATTGAAAAGTTGGGCATGTTCTCATAAGAAGATATAAACAAACTAGAGAAATAAATTTACACAAAAGGAAAGAAAAAAAGAGTTGGAACACTTACATCAAAGATTCTTTTAATCTTAAAGACACTTTCAATTGATGGAAAGTTACATTCTATTTTCAACACTTTCTAAAGGGCTTTAGAGAAAAAGAGCTCTTATCTCCAAATTTTGAAATGAAAAGTCCTAATGTTGCTAATTAGTTGTTTAACTATTGAAAGTTCTTTACTATATAAGGGAAATTATTTTCAAGATCAAGGATCCTTCCATATTTGCTTTGATCCCTCTCTTTGTCACCATATAACCAATTAATTTTTTTCTCGATTCACCTTAAAGACATAGTTACAGGGGCTAAAGAGCACATTAAACTCTAAAAAAAGCTAGAAAAGGTTTATTCTAAGTCAATAGCATGCTTAGGCTTTTTTTCACTTTTCATGGCATGCTATCCTCATATACCTTTACATTTATCAAAAGTCCATTTATTGAAAAATCTTGTCCACTTAGATTTGAAAGGTTGCTCTAGCATTCTTGAAACCAAAAAGGTACTATTACTTTGTAGCATTACATTCTTTTTATTAATAATGAAGGAAGTTTTTTTCCTCACTAGATTTTTAATTTTTGAATTTGATTATATTAGAGAATGCTTTTAAAAGAAACTTAAGAGTTCTTGTCTTGTAGTGGAATATATTAGCTTATCAATCATAGGAAGTGGGATACTATCTTTAATATATGTTTTTATTTAGGTCTATAAAATTTATACATAGTCTCTACTTCTCATTGCTTTTAATTCACATCTAGAAAAATTTATACATAATCTCTACTTCTTCATCAATTACTTATTGTATCTCCAAACTGAAATAATATTTTTTTATTTTTCTTCTATTTAATAGGTTTTGTGTGTGGCATTTATATACATTTGATATTTTATGACTTTCTGATGTACTATAAAGAGAACTTTCAAGAGCATCAAATATGTCAACTTTTGCATGGAGCAAATCAAAGACTCTTCTTTGCTATCACATTATAATTTTACTCTAATATAGATAATCCTAATAAAGGTCTACCTGATCTCCTCATGATTCTCCATATCTTTGCTTAGTCAAGAACTTTATTATAAGATAGTATGTAGAGACCATTTCCTTCATGGCATTTAAGGTTTGCCTACCAATAACAACATTATAAAAAGAAAAGCATTTAAATCATAGGAAAGGATTGTTGCCATTGCTTATGGGGTGATTCTCCCACTATAAGTGGTAGGCTACTTTCTTCTTTGAACAATACGACTTGCCTTGTGAATCTAACCAAAAGGACTTTATAGCGTTGAGTTTTTCTATTAACCCTCATCTTCCGATATGCATCTTAGAATAGAATAATAGTTGAACTACCATTGTTTATTAGGATTCTCTTGACATTATAATTCGTTATTATTTTTGAGACCACCAATATAATCATGAGAAAGGTGGACTCCCTTAAGCTAATTTTCAAAAAATTTATCAATTAAGTTATCTATAATTTATTTGGCAAGCCAGCCTAGTGTTCATCTTTGTGTATTAATTTTGGGTTGAGCTGGTTCACCCACATTTGTAGGCCCCCAGCTTTGTATTGAATCACTCTATTAGTTAGACTACTTTTTCGACAAGGTTGGCATGTGTTTCTTCTTGGGCTTTGTCTCATTTAATAAACAAGGTGCACTCTTTAGTTCAAATCTTCTACTTCTTCTCTCAAGTTCTTACCATCAAAATAAAAGAGAGAAGATTAGAATTATATATCTGTTAGTGCAGAAGCACAAAACTAGCATTATTTGACAACTTGTCTAGCTAGAGGTTCATGTTCAGATGGCATGATGTAATATGGAAACTATGATAATATGCCATTGATGGAAAATCTTGGGTATGTGTCACTAAAGAAACATCAACTTGAAGAAGATATTTTAGGCTAAAAGACTATTAAAGAAAGAGTTATATTTGAAATGGCTATAAAATACAAGGACGATCTCACTTATGTGGAAAAACTATTGATAGTTTATTTGGATAATCTTCGAGTGGCTGTTTGGAGGTCAAGTTTATATTGGGAGCCTAGTTTGATATGTGAATAAATGAAGACATAATTTATGTTTGGCAAGGCAACTTGAATTTCAAACTTGGAGGTAGTTATTTAAAGATGAAGCTTAATATGGATGGAGTTATTTAGAGATATGACTAAATATTGTGAAGATTGAAGATATGATTGTGAATTACCAAACTTGGAGGAATGGAAGATCAAGTCTGATAATTAGAAGATTGCGAAGACCAAACTTAAATGACTAGAAGATCAAGTTCGAAGAAGATAAGAAGCGCTTTTCAAGAAAATCTTTGGTATGGTGAAGATGTGCCATTGTGGGGTGTGCCCCTAGTGAATATATTGTCGATGGAACCGTGAGGAGTTCCACTAATTATTGATAGGTGAAAATAGGAAGATTCGATAATATTTGACTCGGACAAAACCCAAGTAGGGAGTGGTGATAGGAATGGGAATCCTCGATCCCTCGAGGGACTCAACTCAACTAGGGTGGAATTCCCCTTTTTTTCTCCCATACAGGGTTGGAGGGGAAGGGACATGGGTTAACCCATCTTCGTTTCCTTAAATTGGGCAAGGTAAGTTAGAGTATTCCCTATCTTGATAGAATCCTTCAATTGATTATATTTAAAATTAGTCCTTTAGATTTTTAGTTAATTGAAAGGTTGAGCAGCTTTTGTTAAGGTTGTCAAGCTCTATGTATCGATTATATTCTTCTATTTGTATAAATTTTTAAATTTTATGTTTTTGTGCTACATTGTTAAACATTTGGATTATTGTTATTGTTCGAAAGTCTCTATATGCTAGTTTGTATTTAATGTAATGAATGTTGTTCTATAAATGCATTTGATAAGTGATTAAATGTAAATATTTTCTTATACATATTTGTTATAATTAGCATGTAATTTGCTAGAATTGATGCCTGTTTTGTGCTTAACCTCTTATAATTTTCTTTTTAGGACATGATGAATCCATAGAGAACTCAAGGAGACGATCTAGGCAAAAAAGAAGTGAATTTAGTGATGTGTTACTGTAGCATATTACTATAGTAACAAGAGAAGAAAATTTGAAAAGTCTCAGGAAAACTCATGCGGCCTCAATATGGCCGACCACCCATATAGGGCTTGTGTGAAAATGAAGTGAATTTGGAGGTGCGTTATCGTAGCGTGTACTTTTTATAAAATCACTATAGTACCCCGAGAGAAGAAACCATGGAACTTTTTTTGGGAAAGTCCATGCGACCTCCATATGGCTCGCATGGCTCCTCCTGTATGGATCGGGCTAAACCCAATTTGGTTTCCATACAGCCCGTATGGCATAGGGGGTATAAATACACATTTTTTTAGTGCAGAAAAAGGGATCTTCATTGTGAAAATCATTGTAGTAAAGTATTGTAGCAAAGTACTGTAACAATTACACTGTAGCAGCACTATAGCAAAGTTACTGTTCATGCGCTGCTTGGAAATTCCTGCATCCCACGTGGGCGCGTGGAAAATCCACACTGGCGCATGAGGGCATGTGACAGACATGAATATGAGCTATAAATACGCCGTTTGCCCTTTTTTTGAGGGTCTTTTTGCGGAGCTTTTGGAGAGCAATTTGAAGGTAAGGCAGCTAGGGTTTGGAATGAGGTCATTGGCAACATGGGGGGAAGTCCATCACCAACTTTGATCGATCTTCCCTCCTCCATAGCAAAGAGGAAGCCACCCGCGACCTAGCTTGGGAGGAGGATTTTTCAAGATGGTGGGTAACCCATCAAGGCCATTTATTAGGAATTCAAGGGGGTTTTCCTTCATGTTTTTCATTGCTTTTCATTGTATTAATCATTGTCTTGTAACTGGCTACATGGAGGGCTAAACCCTAGTGGGTAATTAGGCATGTGAACCATAGGATATATTCTTTGTATTGATTTGCTTTATGTTTCTAGTTAATCTGAGTTGATTTGAGTTTTAACCTTGTGATTTCATTGCATGTGTTATTGATCTTTGTGAATAATCTACATTGCTTGATTTGTTACTTAGATGTGAGAGGTCTCCATTAAAGTTAGAACACCAAGGTTAAAGGAGGTTGAGAGGTCGAGTCATGAGATAGTAGAGTGTCCCCTTTCCCTTCCGATTGAGTGTTTCCTATCTCCGTATTCCCTAGACTCTTTGCAACCATATTTGGTGTGAGGCTTGAGATTGATCGATTTCTCCACCGGGACCTTGTAGGGGGTTAGGGATTCTTCACCGGGAAATAGGGATGGATCTATTTTTAGGAATCGGTTTCACTCCTAGGTATCCCTAGAGCTTATTGCGGTCATATGGGATGTGAGGTGTTGAGATTGAGTGATTTCCCCACCGGGACCTTGTAGGGCACTAGTACCGGTTGCTTGGAGACGAGGACCGGTTGTTCTTGGATCATCTTGATTTATTTAAACTCAGTTTAGAGAAATTTAGCAAATCTTGAGATTCATGTTAGATCCTAGAGGGAGCATTGCCTGAGTACCCCATTTTAATTGATTGAGAACTCCTTCACTTTATTCATTGCCTGTTTGCTTGCTTATTAAATTCTCTCGTGAGTAGTTCAATTCATCACATTCATTGATTCTAACTAGATAACTAGGCATTAGTTAATATTAATACTTCCGTTCCCTATGGATTTGACTACCCACTCATCGGGGTGATTATTACTTCGACACCCATGCTGTTGCGGTACACACAAGCATATTCGGACGTGTTAGTGTAAGCATTGATTTTTCGTTGCTAGTTCCCCATCATTGCAATCATAATTCAATTGCTAATTAACCCTACATTGCCTTTCCATCTGTCTAAAGGATAGATTCTTTTCATCTAGCTAGGGCATTAGAAAATGGGTTCAGTCTGCACCGAGCCTTGAGTGAGGACATACATTATCAAACCTCCATAGGTGGTCACCATGATAAAAAGAAGAAAATCTTGAATCATTGCCTAGTCATTGCATTCATCAAGGGGATTAATTCGAGGCACTCGTCTTTTTCCATTGCTATCTCTTCAACCCAAAACCCTGCCACTTTTTCCTCTTTCTTTGTTCTCTCCTTTACTAGTTTCAATTATTTCAACCCCAATCTTTGAGTCAGCTATATATTAGGAAACAAAGGAGTATCAAGAGCTATTCCAATCCTTGTGAATTCGACTACCGGATCCTATGAGGTACACTTTACTACTTGTATGGCCCATGCACTTGCGAGATACGCAAAGGGGCGTATCAACAAGGAACCACTTCCCTTTCCCACCCCGCTCTGTTACCATCTTGATGGTTGGAGGCATCTTGTGGTCATTTTATAATAGAAGCTAGAACTCGAGTAAAGATCAACTAAAGGGCCACTTTGCAAGCTTAATTGTAACTCGGAGGTGGAATGACTAAATTTGAAAGGTGTCCAAGTTTTGCGGTGTGGAAATTCTAAAAAGAGAAGTTCTATATTTGCAATGTCGAGATATTTATATAACACCTTGCTCTAAAGTTTTTAGGATAAGCTACTTTGGAGGAAGACCGAAGAGTTAGGGTGAGAGGCGTGCATCATGGCAATCAAGAAAGAGGGTGCTTGTAATCCTTGGTGAGGATCAGTGTGACACTCGTACTCATATTCATTCCCTTCTTTTACTGAATTTACCTTTAGGCTTGTCCCCCTTGACCTGAGATATTGAACTGGGTAACCATTCTCTTGGTTTTTAAAAATTTGTGTGTGCTTGCATGAAATATTGAGTGACCATCAACCCAACTCACCCTAATGGAACTATCGAGTATCAATAGTTTACATCTCACTTTTTACAATAGCCAAACAAAAAGTATTTGTATAAATGCTTTAAAAATAATTTTTGGTTTTTTTCAAATGTCTAGATCAGTAACAAATAAACATACTTCTTAAAAAGAGTTCATACAAAAGTAACATCTTTGACATTTCTTTCATGCACGACCCAAGCTTAGATAAAAATAGAGTTATTTATTTTCCTCAAAATAGGTTCTTTTAGAAAAGTTACGTTAGAAATTTGATAACTTTCAAAAAGAAAAAAAAGAAAAAAAAAAAAAAGTAAAAAGAGACAACTTAGAAGGAACTTACTATAGCTTCAATCAAAATTTAGATGAACTTCAATAATTAAAAAAGCACCATAAAGTACCAAAGGATCACATAATTAATATCAATATCTAAAATACTCAAAAACTCATTCAAAATGATCTACTTTCAATAGATTTTACTAACATCAAGAATGAAAGTACTAAGTAAGGATAAGATCAAGTGAAAAAATTTCTTAAATTCTAATTTTATGCAAAATTGCAGTCTAAAATGACAATTGTTTTTCTCCATAATCCACAAGTACAATTTTTGTAACCCGTACCTATGATCAAACCATATTTTAGGTTCTAAACTACATCTAAATTGATTGCCAATAAATAAATCAAAATAAACTAGATTTGAATATTATACTATGGATTCCAAACTTACATATTTCAAATTATTTTTATTAACACAAAATCCTATAAATTTATTAAAATGAATGTTTCATTTCTCATTAACAACTCAGATCTAATAATAGACACAGAAGAAAATCTCATAGCTATAAAACACCGGCAGAATATATCAAAGAAAATCTCTCCCTCAATTGAGAAAAGAGATTGAGGGTGAAAATTAGATAATGCTAGGTTGAAAATGAGCTAGAAAAGCACAACGGTTTAGATTATTATCAAAAATTTCAAATTATTACTTTTCAAATTTTCTATATTTAAAAATAATTCCCTAAATTCTCTTAAACTTGGACTAGGTATTGTAGGAAATAATCAATTCAATCATGATTGGTTAGACAAATTTGAAGTTGAAATTTATTTAAGGAAATACTATCTTTGTGAAAACCTTATTATGGTGAAAATTGACTTCTATAATCTCTTCTTTTAAAAAGGATTTGCAAAAGATTTTTGGTTGGGAACTTAAACTAAATGCCAGCATGTTTTGGTCTATTAATAAAGACAGCGGATTGGAAACATTCATCAAAACTTTGCATATTATTAAAAAACTATTTCAATGACTATTGTATTAAAATAAGTTTTTCAAATGCGACACTATTTCTGATATAACATTCTTTTGGATATCAATACAATAAAATAATGCATTTCAAATGGCGTCATTGTCCCAGATTTAGATTTTTTTCTTATAGGTAACATCTTGAACGAGAAGTAAACTATTGCAATAAATTTTTTTTTTACTCTATTTTGATAATCACAAAATGGTGCTTGAAAGGACTTGTGAAGGAAAATTTTCATATTTGAATAATCCATTATTTTTGTAATATATATATATATATATATAAAAAGCTCTCCCACGTAATAACAATTAAATGGAAGTAGTCCAAAAGGTTTATTCTAATATATTTTAATAAATAAGAAAATGTGAAAATTTGTCATATTGTAATTCATTTTATTATAATATGAAAAATGTTGGCCAAAATCTTGAAGATATGGATTGTCTAACATCTTAAGAAGATATTCCATAATATTTATAAGATTTGAAGTGATAAATTAGGCAAATCAAGATATATTTGTCTGCTATAAAATAAATGTCTCAATATAAATAGTGTTCAAGTGGGACGATTGACAAGCAAGAAACCCCCTCCCTCCCCTCCCCACTCCCTCTTCTTTATCTATATTTTCTCTACCATGGCTTTTGCTGCACTAACTCATGCATGTAACTCATCCACCTAATTTACATTCGCCTTGTTCTATATGGATGAATTACATTGATGAGTTAGTGCAAGCATCATCTCCATGACTTTGTTCTTTACTTTTGTCATTTAATTATTTCATAATACATGGAAAGTTAGACTCAGGTATTAATGATGTGGTTATAATTATGACTTGGATGTTAAGCCCTTATTCCTCTTCCTTCCAAGTGGTTTTTTAGGTAATTATCATGGGGTATGTAAATATATCCATATCCCATACCTGATCCGATCACCAATTTAGGGAAACCATAGCCAACACTTTGCTTTATAACAAAAGGGTTTAAGAATTCAAAATATTATTAGTTTATTTCTATTAAACTTATTTACTTATTATTTACTTTTTATTATATTATATTTAATTCTTTATATGTGTTCTGTGGAATATTAATTTCATCTTTCTATCCTTAAGGAAAAACAAAAACTATTCACTACTCCAAAGTAAACTTTTTTATGCGTTTATTTTTTTAAATTTACAGTCAGCTTATAAACGTCGCTAACTATAATCCAGTGCTTTTTCTTAAACGCCGGGCTAAATGCCGTTGATACATTCGTCTGAATAATCCCGGCGTTTCAAATTTAAATCGCCCGCAATATTAGCGGTGTTTCAACCAATAAGCGCCCGATAGTATTGCGTCGACGATCTCAACATTAACGGGATATTTCCGGCGTTTATAAATATAAACGCCGGCAATTGTTAGCGCATACCGCGGTGCCTATATATTAAAATGCCACTCATCTATCAGTGTTATCCCGGCGATCACATTGAAAACGCCATGAGATATCTGAATTATGAGAATTTTTTATTTTTTTCCATTAGCGGCGTTTATTATATAAACGCCGCGAACAACTATACCAAAATTGTATGATTTATGCAGCAATTCAGATTTTTTTCCTGGGCATTTTGTATTGATTCCACTGACAAAACCTGGAATAACCATTGGTATTATAACACTCACATATATACCTGTTTACACACAAACCATTAACCATATACAATAGTTGATGATTTCTAATATTAATCAACTTTAATTCCAACAACTAGTCACATTTTAGAGATTCAAATCATAAGACAATAAGTTTCATAAACACTAACTAATATAAATGTATGTTATTCTTGTTCTTCTTCCACATAAAGTCATAGCATAACACATATATAAATGACTAAAGTCCTCCAAGCATCACCAATACCATTAATTAAGGATTTGCAGAAGGGTTATCCTGGAAATAAAATAAAATCATTAGAAGATATATGGTCTTAGGCATAACCAAAATAATTCGTACAATGTTATAATACCTGCGACTGTGAGGATGAACCAATATTGTTAATTCCGGGAATAGAAACACCAGAAAACTGATTTTGTAGAAAGGTAAGGAGAGCATTGTATTGAGTATTTTGTTGTTCTACTTGAGCTCGTTCTTGCATACGCTCGTCTTTCATTTTTTGCATTTCTTGTTCCATTTGATGAAGTCGGTCAACAAGTTCACTTGATTGAATGTTTGAGTTGGTAGACTTTCGGGTTGTCAAGCCTCCATAAAAGCTTTTAGGTGTTGGACCTAACCCAACGCCTCTCACTCGACCACATCGTTCTTTTCCAATAACTTGTGTCAAAATTTCACTCTCAACCATTTGCATATCCTCATCTATTGTTTGGCACCCAACTAACTTGTCATTTGCCGACTCCTATATAAACAAACAATTTTTAAAAGAAATAATATACTTTAAAACAAATTGTGAACTGATTAAAGAACACTAAAAACATAGGTATTACCATAATTTGTTCTGTTTCCGCATTCATGTGAGACCCATCCTTCTTCGTATTGGTTGCTCTAAAAAGTTCTATGCGACCTACTTTTCTTCCTGTGCTAACCTCCTACAAGTAATTGAACACAAAATTAGTTTGAATGACAAACATAAAAAGTTTATAGTTACATACCATTTCTTTTTCCTTTCTCGCGGAACTCTTTGATCCACAAGTGTGTGTATATTTTTGTTGCTTTCTACTAGCAACCCCAAGTTTTTCTGAATCCTACATACAACATGCATTTTAAATTATAAATAACAAAGAAAAGATACTTTCATTGAAATAAGCAAAATATTTACTCGAACCTCTCCTTTCTTTGAATACCAAAAGTCAACTAATTGTTCCCATTGCCATCGAATAGTAGCACTTGGATGTTTGTCCTTGTTTGCCTGTAGACCTTGTTCTCGTTTGAAATGTTTTGTTTTCAAATCATGCTTATAATCCCTCCATTTCTTCCCCAAAGATTTGAGCACATACTCTCTTGAAATTTCAAGGGAAAATCGTAACTATATGAAAACATTATAAACCATTTGGATTAGTACAAAAAGATGCTTGCATATTTATAAGCATAATATACATTTGAACAATTCAGTTAAGTAAATTTACCTCAATAAATTTAAGTAGTTCATCTCTCAATGTCTTTGGTACTTTATGCCAACTCTCATATTGGAGGCCAATATGTTGACCTGATCGAGCAAGCATACCTAGAAATGCAGCCAATAATTGTGCTTTGGGTCCAATTGGTTGTTATAAGTAAATCCAAATATAGTGATTTTTAAAAGTAGTTGAAGAACATAAATTACTTGAATTTAAATCACTGCCTTCATTTATTGGGTGGAGATTATCTAGTCTTGTGCATGTGTTATTGGTTCCAATTTCATCATTAAGGTTTGAATCATCTGATGAAGATGGATTTGAGCTATGTGGAGTAACGTCAGGTAATGGAGCAGACCTTGTAGAATCAACATTGACTAATGGAATCGAGCTATGTGGAGTAATGTCAGGTGATGGAGCAGATTTTGAAGCACCAGCATCACATCCACTTGCATTTTTTGCGGCATCGTCAGATTGGACCATCTTGATATCCTTCAACTTTAATCTCCACATGTTTTTTCTTTGTCTACAAAAAAAGGAAAAAAATGATACTGATTAAAACGCTATAAAACTAAAAAAACACTCTTGCTGGTGCTTAACGAGATAACATGAAAATAATGCAGGTCCATCAATACAATCTGATTTAAGTGCAGCTAAAGATGCATTCCTCACTTCTCACCAACCATGTCATGCATCAATGATGTAAGGAAAACATTCAGTCACTTGCAAACATGCATTGCCACTCTCCTACTTGGTAAACATTCAATCTGATTGAAGTGAGTAATCAAGGTTGTACATTGTGTGTTTAGAATAGGATCTGCATCTATAAGAACCACCTTGTTTAGTTCCATTCTATTGTTTGGAGTTTGACAACAGATTTCTCTAACCACCCATAAACTCTAGACAAACTAGGTTTGTTTTTAAATTTTTTGAAGCATAGGATTCTTGCTTAAATCCTAGAATTTATACAGAATTCAGGACAATGAAATGATACTGTTGTTGTGTCACAAGCTTTAAATTTAATATGGAAAATAGGCTTCAGCTAAGCAGGTCCCTTTCATTTTCATGTTACTCCCTAAATTTTCTTTTTCTCGATCCAACAATAAAAATTGTTCCCATCCACATTAAGAATTATTCCAACAATATTTTCACAAATATTTTTCTCGATGTGCAAGACGTCAAGATTGTGGCGCAAAAGTTTATACTCCCAATAAGGTAATTCAAAGAAAATGGATTGCTTCTTCCATAGTACTGCCGCATGTGATTCATCTTCCTCTATCCCATCCTCATCATTATCTACTGTGACATTAGACGCTTGATGTCGTCTTTTCACTGATGTAGAAGTAGATTTGGATTTCTTCAAATTACATTTCATCCCTTTCCCATATGTAAATTGCAAATTTTTTAACATTAACAAAGTATTTGATCCAGAAATTGCTGGAGGAGCTCCACGCATCTCAACTGTGCCATCAAACATATCTTTCTGTAATCAGAATGGATGATCATTTTCTAACCACCGTCGATGTGCCATGAAACAAAACTTTCTCCCATTAGTTAACCATCTTGAAGAAGTTTGTGCCGCACAACAAGGACATGCATATTTTCCTTTGGTATTCCAACCTGATAAATTTGCGTACGCTGGAAAATCGTTAATAGTCCATAATAAAGCAGCCCTCAACTGAAAATTCCTTTTCATTGATGCATCAAATGTCTAAAGACCAACCCACAATTGCTTTAAATCTTTAATAAGAGGTTGCAAGTAGATGTCGATATCATTTGCAGGACCTTTGTCGCCTGGAATAATCATTGATAAGATGAAAGAAGGTTGCTTCATCCCAATCCATGGCGGCAAATTATAGGGAATCAAAACTACTGGCCAAGTACTATAAGATGTACTTAAAATCTGGAATGGGTTAAATCCATCTGAAGAAAGCCCAAGCCTAACATTTCGTAGTTCTGAAGCAAAATCTGGATATCTTGCATCAAATGATTTCCATGCCTCAGCATCGGCAGGGTGTCTCAAATAGCCATCATTTGTTCGACCGGTAGCATGCCAAACCATATCAACTACAGTCTTCGAAGACATGAAAATCCTCTGCAATTGTGGTATTAAAGGAAAATACCGTAAAACCTTTGCGGGTCTCTTGCGAACGATATCACCATCATCATCAACCAAAGATTGTTTGGGATCATTCGACACCCAGCAAGAGTGGCCACACATATAACAAGATTATTGATGTTCATTATCTTCCCAATATAGCATGCAATCATTAGGGCAACTATGAATTTTTTCATACCCAAGACCCAAATCCTTGATAACTTTCTTAGACTCATGACTACTTGTAGGAATCGCAGCCGAGGGAAAGAATTCTTTAAGAAATTCAATCCATAGATCGAGTACCTTTTCCAGTCATCCCACACATGCATTTCAAATGAAAAAGCCGAATGCAAAAGTACAATCTAGAATGTTTTGATCCCTCAAAAAGGTTTTCATTCATTTCTATGAGTAACTTGTAAAACTTTGCAGTTTCCTCCGAAAGTTGTTCATCGTCTACCACCCTAGAAGTTCCATAATCAACTTGTAAAATAAAAATGTCTAACAATTTTAAAATAATTTATTCTCTTATCAAAGTAAGAAAATTAAAAATAAAACCTTGGACTTGTTTGCGCATCTAAATTCGTTTGATCAACTTGATGCATGTTAAAAGCATCCCTTAACAATTCTTCCATGCCATCTCTCCTAACTTGATAAGTTACATTATGAGAATCTGAAATTGAAGCATTTCTGGAAGTGGTTGTTGTATTAGAAGTGTTTGATGGAACACGTTCTCCATGGAAAAACCAACAAGTATATCCTTGTAAAATTCCATCACATATTAAATGTTCAAGCACTACTTCACGGGTTCTCCAATGAATATTCACGCACTTTACGCAAGGGCACACAATCATACCATCTGACTTGAGTTATCGAATGCAAACTTGAGAAATTCTTCCACTCCATTCTCATATTCTTTGCTCAACCTTGACTTATACATCCAACTCTTATTCATTTCTGCTTAATATATACAAATTAATAATTGGATACTACAAATTATATTTCATGAGAAGCGAAGATTACATATTGATTTTTTATATAAGAAAACCCTTCCATGCTTTAAATTATATAGGTATTGTATGTCCCATACAGTACATATATAACTTAAAGCTAATTTTAATTTAAAACTATTCAGAGACATAAGGATTTAAACTTAATTAAAACTATTTAGTTACTATTAATAACTATCATAAAAAAATAGAGACATAATCAGCAAAGAAAGTAAGTCCATATTGAATAGAACTAAGATGGACTAAATCTATACATCAGTAATATACATATTTAAACTAAACACACTGTAAAATCATTAAAAAGCAAACAAACTGAGGCATTAACAGGAGGAAAAAGGAAAATATGCTGTGAAATAATGATTAGCAAGTAATTCCACTAAATTCATCTTCTTTGACACCTAATCAAATTAAATTCATCAAAATAATATAAAAAAAAACATAATAAAATAGTTATTCAAACATCACAAAAGAATAATTCATCATCTAACTTACATCATTACATGCTTTTTTCTTAAGTCTTTAATACATTTGTTTAACACCATTAAAAGAAAAGACCTTTCCAAAATGAACTGACCATTACATAAACTTTTTGTTTTTTTATTTTTCATTGATTTAAAGTATCAAGAAAAGACAAAAAATAACAAACTATTAAATAATCACAATCACATCAATCCACCAAAACTAACAAGTAAAAACCAACGGCAAAAATCAAAAAATAAAATACAATACAACAATCATAAACAAACAACAATGACATGCATCAGATCTCCCAAAATAATTATACATAATGCACATCAAAACCAAATAAATTAACTTACTTATTCATTAAGAAAGCCTTCTCAAGATCCTCCTTATTCCTAAGATTGCCCTAGAAAAATCACACCAAAAATATCATCAAATACCAAACACAAAACCATCCAACAAAAATTGAATACCATCAAACACTATATACGAAAAATTTCAGCCTCCCTTTTTTGGTGTAGTTCATTATGAATTCAATGCCTTCTAATTATGGACCATTCCAAATTAACTATAACACCATTAAGGAAAAGTAGGATCTTAATAAATTATCCAATAAGATTACTCAAGAGGATTCAAGACTGAAAAAAAAATCAGGAGGTCATTCTATTAATCTCACATGTCAAGGAGTTGGTAAGGGATTCAACCAAAAGCTAAGAAATTTAAGAAAAACAAAATATCTAATGATACTTCTCAATCGGATCAAAAAGAAACAACATGTAGATAGGTGTTAATTATTTTTGTTAAGAAGGTTAGGCACTATGAGAAGGATTGCCATAAATGTAAAAGCTTGGTTCGAAGAAAAAAAAGTATACATTATGTTTTTCAGTATATTTTTGAATCATACTTAAGTGAAGTTCCTTCTAATACTTGGTGGCTTGACACATATTACAGATCATTGTAGCTCTCTACATGATCACACATCTTAAAGTTTAATCTTAGAGACCTAATTACACAAATCATTATTTTTTTCCCCTTACATTTGTTGCCAAACAGACAAAAACTATAGTTTTCCTCAAAAAAATACTATGTATAAAGCAGCAATCCGAACAACTAATCTTCATCAGTACCAATCATCCTTAGAGGTCTCTCTGAGGATAGAGTAAAACAATCAAAATTTGTCTGATGCTTCGTACATGCTTGGTACTTTAGTTATTTTTCATAAATCATAGGGGAAAACACCTTAGTTCTGTAGTTAAAGTTCATTTCTTCCAACTCCATACATCTACAGTTAGCAAAAGAAACAAAAACATACCACACCAAATGTATTGAATCGAGGGCGAAGATGAGCTATGGTTCTCGGGAATTCTTCATTTGCTCTCTTCTTTTGGATGGGATATGCAGAGGATCACTTTTGCCAATCTGAAAATAAAGATGTAGAAAAGGCTTTAACAAAATCTTTAATAAAGAAAGCAAAATTCGTGTATCTCCACAAATTCTCATCCGATCGGGTTTTGGATTTAAAAATTTGGATCCAAAACTTACAATATTTCCTTCGCATAACTTCTCTCACTTGTTAAAGAACAACAGTAAGGAGAACGTTCTACATCATCCACACGAAAACCATCTATGAGGAGCTGCACATTGGTGAAAAACAAGATTTAGAAAGGGATTAGCATGAATTAGTGAAAGATAAACGCTACATTTTGAAAAATGAGAGCAATACACCAAATGATAGAAAGCCGACGATGACGACAAATGAAGCCAATCTAAATTAATGCTCCGCCACAGTGAAGCTCCACGAGGTCTCTCTGCCACAGTGAAGATCAATGATCTAAGTGCTCTGCCAGTTTTTGGGCCTTGGCTGCGCAGGCCTAAAGAGAAAGACAGGGAGAGGGAGATGGAGAGGGAGAGAGAGAGCGAGAGTGAGAGTATATTATCTATACTTAATTAAATAAACTCCCCGGCGTTTCATATTAAACGCCACAACATAAAATATTTTATTTATAATTACTGAGAAAACTAAACACTCTCGGCGTTTTAATACCCAAAAACACCGGTCCAATGAAAACACATTACCGGGCGTTTTTTTAATAAAAAAACGCCGCTACGAGAAATAATTTCTCGCCCTAAACTTTTTATTAGCCCGTGAAAAAAATTTGCCGGGAGTTTTTATTCAAAAGATGCCATAAAATGCAAAATATTGCTGGCGTTTATATAAAAACGCCGCCCTAAATATGCCGCGAAAGGCATACTTTGGTGTAGTGATTTAATGATTGTTTCATTGCACTAAATAATTAAATTTTTCATTAGTCTGACATCTTTTCTTCAAGTATTATGCTTCAATGGTGAAAACAAATAGCATCGTCAGTAGTAGACTAATGATCTACAAGACTTTAAGAGAAAAAAACAAAAGATGAATTAGGGTATTTTTGATTTGCTTGTTAGCGACTAGAAATGCACTAATTATTGGACTACTCCATTTCATTTTCTATGTGACACATAGCCAAGGGTTGTACAATTCTTGGAATTCTTGAACACTATCTAAACCATCTTGAATATGTTGTGATCTTATCACATTTGTTATTTTGTAGAAAGTTTGCCTACAAGGCGGTATAATATCATTAGCTATTAAATGCGGTGCTTATTATATAATTATTTGTCATGTAATTAATTTTTCTTTTTCATATCTTAAAAATTGCCGTAAGTTTCAAGTTTGTTGAGGTGAGGTATCATCAAATAAGAAGTGCATTCATCAAGGACAATATGCAGAGATTGAGGTAATGACTTGGCGGCAGAGCTGTAATGATCATACCATTGCCATACAAAATTAGGATACTTAGGGCTAATAGTTAGTGGTCAATGATTTATTTTGTTAATATTTTTGTTGTCAACATTTCTCAAAGTTTTTCTTTTTTTATATTACTGAAATTTCTTTATCCTATTTTTATTAAAAAAAATATGATTATATGTTTGAACATTCAATCCATTTTTCTTATTAAAAAAATCTTATTTCAAACTCAAGGTGATTCTTGTTCCAAGTACGGCCTTAATGAATTAAATTCTTATAGATTCCTAATTCAGTATTCGAGTGATGAAACCAGGGGGCTCTTTTTTTATCAAAAAAACCTTTTTGTCATGCTTGGCCTCACTGGAGGTTATCCGAGAGAGAAGCCCCTTCGGTAAAAATTCATTGTTATTCGACTCCCCTTGGTTGTGAAGTGTGAATCCTGTGAATCGTGATATGGTTCTAAAAGTGTGAATCCCGTTTTGCTCCTAATTTCATTTCTTCGGCTCCAAATTGTGCTTATCATTACCGGTGAGTATAAATGGAACAAACTAAATACCAAATTATCCATAAACACTCTTGAAGACGACTTAAGTGCAAAATATAATCAATAAGATATGTATGAAATAGGACTTATTAGATACAACTCTCTACTTCACTTCTTTCGACCCATAAGACTTGTATTACAAAAATTTCATATTTTATACTTTTCTTTTCTTCAAAGTGGTAGATTCACACAACTTCCATGGCCTTTTCCCTAGCGGCCCTACAGAGTGGCTTTCTTAAAAAGTGGCAATTCTTTACACTTATTCTATAAAGGACGGTAGCTTTAACTAGTGCATACACGATATTTGACTTATGAAGAGTAGATTAACATCTAAAGGGATTGTTTTTTTTGTCACTAGCTATTTTCTGCTTCAAACAATTCATTAGCAAATCTGAAAAATTTTCAAGATTATTTTGATTAATTTCAATGTACTTTAACAGTACACAAAGTTAAGTCTAAGTTTCTATAATAGAAAATTTATGTGCTTAAAATTGGACAAATAATCTAGACTAGAGTGAAATAAAAAAAAAACATGATCAAACTTAGAGGGTTATATGTGTGCATTTATGTTACTTTCATGCATATAGGGTTGTGAAGCCGAATGTTAGAGAAAGAAGCCAATGTAGATCGTGAATGCACCATTTGGAGGAAATCTTCAGAATGATCAAACGCGAAGACATAAGATGGCTCAAGATGCGAGAATGTGTGACAACCTTTGTGTATTCAAGTTAGCACAATGATTTAGAGGGGCAGAAAGGCAGTCGCATTCGAGTATCCCGGCTTGTGCATTAATAGCAAGATCTTCATCGATGAAGCCGTTGTTGAAGAAGCAAAGTGACCTACAACATAAAGCGTGTGCCCGCTTTACGTTACCTCGATGAAAACATGGATTCGGGAGTGTTTCGGGCGGTATTGTAGCAGGGACACTGTATCAAACACCGTAGTAATCTCATTTGGAGCGGTATTGTTCACGACCGACCCGAAAAAGAGAATTCTAGAGAATCCACACGGGCGTGTGGATATTATCCACGCCCATGTAGAAATTCCACACAGGCCATGTGGAGAATCCACAAGGGCGTGTGGATGCCCGATTCGACCCTATTTAATACCGATTTCAGCCCCGATTTCAACATTCTTTTCTTTATCTTTTTCCCCAACTTGAGAGAGGGCGGCGGCTAGGGTTTGGAGAGGTATTGGCTAGGGATTGGGAGAGGTTCTACTGGCGCCAACATCGCTCTCCGTTTAGAAGAAGATTAGTGGGAGAGCTTTTCGTCGGCACCCGATCCGGCGAGGTGTATCCTAGGCCGGACAAAGGGACCCTTGGATGAGTAGAGGCTTCTCCACAAGACCATCATTACGACTCTTTGAGGGGTTTTTCTATGGATTACTTGTTTATACATTCGATTTCATTGATTGTAACTAGCTCCATGTAGAGCTAAACACCCTAGTGGGTACTTGGATTTGTGAACCCTAGGATGTATTTGTTTCATTAAACCTTGTTATATTGCTTTTCATTAATTGATGCGTTAATTGAGTTCCAATATTGTATGCTTGATTGTTTGAATACTCCCTTAGAGTGACACTAGGGTTGAAAGTTCTTTTTGGAAACACTTGTGAGTGAGTGACACACCACGAGAGTTAGGCAAAGTTAGATTTGAGAGGACTGAGAGGGTGAGTCAAGAGGTAGCGGAGCGTCCCCTTTCTCCTCCGGTGTGATTCATCCTACCTCCATTTCCTCAAGTTATTTGCGATCATAGTAGAGTGAATGGGCTAAGGGATGACCTTCCACTAGGGCTTAGTTGTAGAGGCAACGGAGTGAAGTGTTGAAGTGATTTTAGCACCTAGGGCTTAATTGTGACTAGGGATCTTTCACCTGGACCAAAGGGTTAGGTCTACATCTAGGAAGAGGATTTATCACTTAGAATCCCTAGAACTCATTGAGATTCTATACGAGTGCGAAGTTAAGAGATTGTTCAATTTCTCCTCCGGGACATGTATAGAGTTAGGCATGGTTGACCTTACATTTGGGATCATGTATTTAAGGATCTCCACGACTGATTAATGCATTAGTTAGAAAGCATATTAGAGGGTTTTTGCACTTGAAATGATTGTCCTAGTGCAGACCAATATCCGGGTACCCCATTTATATCGATTGCCTTACCTCCGCTTTACTTGTGCTTTCTCTCTTGGGTCTTTTACTTTTGTTTACATTACATCTTGTTACACAACTATTATACACTTTTCGCTTAGTTAAGAAACAATTCAAGTATTTTTATTCCCTACTCCCTTTGGATACAATACCCACTCATATGGGATTTATTACTTCAACAAACCCGTGCACTTGCGGGACATACGAGGAGGGCGTTGTCATATTTTTGGCGCCGTTGCCCGGGGAGTAGGCGTTTAGAAATAGTTTACACTTTATTTTCTTAACTATTCATCCATTCATTCTATTTCACATCTTCTTTTTCTATCATCATTCTAATTTGTTTTCTTTCTTTGGGTGCAGCTCGAGTTATGACCCGAGGAACCTTTTGATATTGATTGAAGGAGATCTCGAACTTGAGCGTGCAATCAGAAGAAGGGGAAAAAGAACACTATGCAAGAACCATCTAATCAAGCTGAAAATAGAAGTCGAAGGGTCGAGATAATATGGCGAGAACATAATGAGCAATGGAGGACATTTTTTAGATTATGCTAGACCCTCGAGTTTTTAGGCACACAATTGAAAATTGTGCGACCCCGATTATAGCTCCGAACTTCGAGCTGAAGCCA
Source organism: Dioscorea cayenensis subsp. rotundata (assembly GCF_009730915.1). Classification (NCBI taxonomy): domain Eukaryota; kingdom Viridiplantae; phylum Streptophyta; class Magnoliopsida; order Dioscoreales; family Dioscoreaceae; genus Dioscorea; species Dioscorea cayenensis. Next base: position 3,320,823 of record NC_052490.1, read on the forward strand.
GTATTCATCTAATTGATCCAACAATCAGTGCAGTTTAATGGTTTGGCTGATGAGGATCCAAACAACCATATAGAGAACTTCTTAGAAGTTTGTTATATGCTGAAGATTAACGGTGTATCGGATAATGCTATTAGATTGAGGGCTTTTCCCATTCTCTCTCAAGGGAAGAGCCAAGGGTGGCTACATTTTTGCCCAAGGCCTCTATCACGACTTGGAGCGAGATGGTCGAAGCTTTTTCTTGCTAGATACTTTCCTCAGGGAAGTTGGCTCGACTTCAGCAATGAGATATTGTCGTTTGTCGCGGATGGAGTTAGAGTCATTGTTTGAGATATGGGAGCGCTTCAAGGATCTTTTTGGAGGTGCCCACGACACGGATTCCACTGAATGGATGATTATTCGGACTTTCTATAATGGGCTGAATCTGAGTACAAAGGCAATTGCTAGATGCTCGTCGCATGAGGTACGATGGGGAGTAAAAGCCGGAAGAAGCCCGACAATTAGTAGAAGACATGGCCATGAGTAGTTATCGATGGAATGCGTGGGAAAGGGAAAAAGGTGTGGGGGCTTCATGAAATAGATGCAGTAAATTCATTGGCGGCTCAAGTGGAATTGTTGAGTAAGAAGTTAGACCTTCTAACTTCTAATAGAGTGGCGACCATGACTACTTGCACCGGATGCGGTGAAGGACATGCTCCCTCCGAATGCCCGATCTCTATTGGCGATGCACCTTTAGTGGAGAAAGTCAATTTTGTGGGTAATGCTGTGAGGAACCAAGGGAATCCATATAGCAACACCGACAATCCGGGTTGGATGAATCATCCAAATTTTTCGTGGAGCAACCAAGGACCACAAAAGGCCATGGCACCAGCGGGTTTCCAACAACAACAAGACCCAAACATAGAGAACTGAGTTTCGGGCTTGGAAACCCGAATGACTGATTTAGAGAGGCCTTGACTAGATTTGTGCAATCATCGGATATAAGGTTTCGAGTCGGTTGAGGTTACAATTGGCAACCACACCGCTTCTTAGCACAATCTTTGAGAATCGAGGTTGGGCAAAATTGCAGAAGTCTCTATCTAAGAGACCACAAGGAAGCTTGCCGAGTAATACCGAGACCAATCCTAGAGAGCATGTGAAGGCGATCACTTTGAGAAGTGGTCGTGAGATTGAGGGTAAGCTTGAGTGAGAAGTCCAATGTAGAAGCACCTGAGGTCATAGAGGTTGAGGAGGGAGTAAGCAAAAGAGAAGGAGATGGTACCCCACCTTTCAGGCTAAGAATCTCTTATCCCTCTAGATTGAAAAATGACCAAGGGGATGAACAGTACAATAAGTTCCTGAGTTTGTTTAAGCAACTCCACATCAACATTACCTTTGTTGAGGCATTGTCCCCAAATGCCTAGGTATGCAAAAATTCTTGAAGGACTTGGTAACCAACAAGCGAAAAGTTGGAGGAGAGTTCTTGAGTGATCTTAGATGCCTCTTGTTTGGCGGTTTTGCAAAAAGAATATGCCGAACAAGAAGAAAGACCAGGAAGCTTCATCATTCCATGCAAACATTGGAAATTTGGGTGAAGAAATGGCATTGGTGGACTCGGGGCCGATATCAACGTCATGCCGTATACTTTTCTTTTCGGAAGCTAGGCTTGGGAGAGCCTAGGCTTACTCGGATGACATTGCAATTGGCGGACGAGCGGTGAGACATCGGAGGGGCATCATTGAAGACGTGCTTGTCAATGTGGACAAGTACATTTTTGCTCTAGACTTTGTAATGTTGGACGTCGATGAGGATGCAGATGTACCTTTGATACTTGGGAGACTATTCTTGCGCATTTCCATGGCATTGATCGATATGGACTGCGGGGAGTTGACATTGAGGGTTGGAGATAATAAGCCCACATACCGCCTCGCCAAAGCCATACGACATTCTCTTGACTTTGATGATATTCTTTACTTTCTTGACACTCATCGATGAGATTATTAATGAATATATGCGAGAAAATGTTCAATCCGGACACGTCACGAGGGTTTTGTTCGACCAAGAGGTGGACAATGAAGAAGTAATGATGCTTGGTCTAGAGGAACAAGTACCATCTATTCCGGGGATCATGAAGAAGGTGCTCTGGAAGATGAAGAGGGCGAGGAGACGCCACCGGAAATGCCCCAAGGCTGTTGGGGATGTCGAGAGCTGAATAAGTTGGATGAACCATTGCTAGGTGGTACCAAGCCCGATAACTCTCCATCTACCTTTAAGAGACTTTTGCTCTTCATTCTTTCAAGCTATGGGTAAGAGGGCAACCTTCATCTATGAACTCTCATGAGATAAGACAAAGGTACATCAAGCTTAGTGACGTTAAACAAGCTCTTCTTGGGAGACAACCTAAGTGTTTACTATTTTTTTAGTTTTTATTTTTTTAATTTAGCGATTACATGAATAAGACTTTTGAGTGTTGGTGTCTATATATTTTAATGCATTGCTATGATTTTTCTCATGGATTTTTGGTGCAATCGTTCCCGTTAATGTATATGGCGAAGATTTGGTCGTTTGAGCGAGTTTTTCATGTTTTAGCTGGTGTATTTTGTATAGTAGGGCAGGCTCTAAGTGTGTATACATGTTCAAGAATTTTTACGCAAAAAGCCCTGCGGAGTTTTCTACTGAGCATCCGAGAGAAAAACACACGGGCATGGGTATTTTACACGCGCTGAGGGTCTACACTACAAGCTCATTCGGAGAAGGCACAAGAGCATGGATTTGCCCCTATGAATGAACTTGTGAGTTTCGCTCGCACGTGGGTAATTTCCATGCAGGCGTGCGTCTTCCTCAAAAAGACTTTGCAATTTTTCCCGAGAGCACAAAGGGGTGTGGACTCACCCACGTAGGGCGATCCTTTGATAAACGTGACGGGCATGGGTAATTTCCACACGCCCGTGTGGATCTATCTGATGAGTTCTCCTCCATGCCGAGAAGACACGAGGGCGCATGCGATCGCCCTATGAGTTGGACCTATGAATGTCCACGCCCATGCGGAATTTTGCAGTGGCGCACGAAACACTAAGTGATTCTTCTCGGTTCTCTAGGAGAAGCCATAGGGGACGCACGTGCGCACAGTGGGTCGGGTGCACGGGTGTGGGTATTTTCCACATGCCCATGCGGTTGCGTTCGATGAGGTTGAGTGTCTTTCACGAGCGCACGGGGCGTGCTGTTTGCCCCGAGTCTCTCTCCTGCGGAGGCAGCAGGCGTGGGTAATTTCTCGCGCCCGGTGTGGATGCGTGAGAATTCCAAGAGACGCGAGTTTTTCTTTAAAATCTTCATGAATTGTCTTCTTCTTCACTTCTAATCACTTTTCGAAGATCGAATTTGATCAGTCTCTATCCCACATATATTTCGCTTTTAGACGGTTTCCTGTCGAATTTCCACCTCGAATCGAAAAGTTTTCATACCTATTTTATCGGTAAAACCTTACCCTCTCTTCTGCCAATTCTTGCTAATAGATCAAAAGTCTTGAATTGCATGCAATTTCCACTTTATAATAGTTTATGGCTGCTTTAGAAAGGCGTTTACTCATAAGTTGTAATCTTGGAGCATTGATGTGGGACCAAGCGGTTTCATGCCCCAAATCATGGGCGTGGATAATTTCCACTGACCCGTGTGGAATTTTCTGATACTATTTCTAGAGCTTCGTTGATTGTTTTCGTTAATTCTTGTAAATATGGCACCTCATTGAAGAAGCATGAAGTTAAGCATCCTAGAG
>NC_052490.1:3325570-3418911 GCF_009730915.1 Dioscorea cayenensis subsp. rotundata
GCATTAATGTTTTGATTGAAAAATATGAGACATTACTATAAGAAAATATAGGGTTAGTTTTTTTTATTAAAAACAAAAAAATAGGTGACATTTCCAAAAAAACAAAAACATAAGATTACGGTTATGATTCAAAAAAGTAGACCTTCCAAAAAAAATAGAATTAGGGCTTTGATAGAAAAATAGGAGCCATTCTGAAAAGAAAACATAGGATTAGGATTTTTATTGAAAAATATAAGACATTACTATAATAAAATATAGGGTGAGTTTTTTGATTAAAAACAAAAAAACATATGACATTTCCAAAAAAAACAAAAACAGAAGATTAGGGTTATGATTCAAAAATAGTAGACCTTCCAAAAAAATAGAATTACGGATTCGATTAAAAAATAGGAGGCATTCTAAAAATGAAACATAGGAATAGGATTTTGACTAAAAAATATGAGACATTCCAAAAAAAATCATCGGATTAGGGTTTTGATTAAAAATTAGCAGACATTCGCAACACAAAAGATAGGATTAGGGTTTTATTTACAAAAATGAGACATTATTAGATGAAAACAAAGATTATTGTTTTAATTCAAAAATAGTATATATGAAAAGAAAATTTAGGATTTGGCTTTTGATTCAAATTTGATAAATAGGAGACATTAAGAATTAAAAACATACGATTATTGTTTTGATTAAAAAAATATGAGACATTAGTAAAAGAAAAAACATAAGATTAGGGTTTTGATTGAAAAATAGAAGACATTATTATAAGAAAACATATGATTCGTGCTTTGATTAAAAACCAAAAAATAGATAACATTTCTAAAAGAAAACATAGGTTTAAACTTTGATTCAAAAATAGCATACATTCTCAAAGGTAATCATAAGAATAGAAAACATAGGATTATGGTATTCATTGAAAAATACGAGACATTACAAAGAGAAACATAGGATTATTGTTTTGATTAAAAAATAGCAGACATTCCCAAAATAATACGTAGGATTAGTGTTTTGATTGAAAAATATGAGACATCACGATGAAAAAACATAGGATTAGTGTTTTGTTTAAAAAATAGTAGACATTATGAAAAGAAAAAAAATAAGGATTAGGGTTTTGATTGAAAAATACGGCATATTTAGAAAAGTAAACATAGCATTCGAGTTTTTACTGAAAGATAGGAGACATTTCCAAAGGAAAACATAGGATTAGAGTTTTTATAAAAATAGCAGGCATTCCTAAAAGAATACATAGGTTATGGTTTTGATTGAAAAATAGGAGGCATTCTGAAAGGAAAACATAGGATTAAAGTTTTAATTGAAAAAGAGAACACATCCCAATTAGGGTTTTGATTCAAAAATAGCAGACATTCCCTAACAATAATCGTATTTTTCATTTTTAGAATGCCACCTATGTTTTTAATCAAACACTAATCCTATGTTTTCTTTTTGCAATGTCACCTATCTTTCAATCAAAACCCTAATATTATGTTTTTCTTTTTTGAATGTCTGTTATTCATATAGTTTGAATCAAAACTGTAATCCCCTAAACCATTGTATATTTTTTTTGGAATGACTCCTTTTTTCAATAAAAAAACCTAATCCATTATTTTCTTTTTGGAATGTCCGTTGTTTTTCAAACTAAACTCAAATTCTATGTTTTCTTTTCTAAATGGCTCCTATTTTTGAATCAAAACTCTAATCCAATGTTTTCTTCTGGAAATGTGCCCTATTTTTTTTGTTTTGAATCCAAACACAAATCCCTTGTTTTCATATAGTAACATCTCTCCTTTTTCAATCAAAACCCTAATCCTATATTTTATTTTCAGATTGTCTATTATTTTTTATTCAAAACCCTAATCCTATGTTTTATTTTTCAGAATGTCGCATATTTTTCAACCAAAATCCTAATCCTTTGTTTTTCTAATGTCTCCTATTTTTCAATCAAAATCCTAACCTATGTTTTCTTAGAGAAATGTCCCGTATTTTTGTTTTTTAATCAAAACCCTATTTTTATATTTTCTTTTCATAATGGCTCCTAATTTTGAGTCAAAACTGTAATCTTATGTTTTCGTTTGAGAATGTCTCCTATTTTTGAATCAAAGCCCTAATCTTTTGTTTTTTTTAATATCTCATATTTTTTAATCAAAACCCTAATCCTAAATATTTTTCTTTAATGCCTCCTATTTTTTAATCAAAATCCTAATATTATGTTTTCTTTTGAGATTGTGTCCTATTTTTGAATCAAAACAATAATCCTATGCTTTCATTTCTTTTCCTAGGTCCCCAATCTTTTGCTTTGGAATGTATGCTATTTTTTAATCAAAACCCTAATCAGAATGTGTCCTATATTTTATTCAATACCCTAATTCTAACTTTTCTTTTTGGAATGTCTCCTATTTTTTAATCGAAACCCATATCGTATGTTTGATTTTCGGAATGTCTGCAATTTTTAAATCAAATCCCTAAGCTTATGATTTCTTTTGGGAACATCTACTAATTTTAAATAAAACCAATAATCACATGTTTTCTTTTCGTAATGTCTCATATTTTTTAATCAAAAAGCTAATCCTATGTTTTTTTAATGCCTCCTACTTTTTATTGAAAACCGTAATTTAATGTTTTCTTTTGGAAATGTATGCTATTTCTGAATCAAAACAATAATCCTATACTTTCTTTTTGAAATGTCTAATATTTTTTCAATCAAAACCCTCATCCTATGTTTTCTTTGGGAATTTCTACTATTTTTGAATCAAAACCCTAATCCTATCTTTTTTTTTAAAGTAATAATCTAATCCTATGTTTTATTATAGTAATAAAGTGGTACATCAAAAGGATAGGGGTGTCAAACCTCAGTGACTGGACTAAAAGTACTCGCCAAAACTGATCTCTAGTAAAGAATGAATTTGTGATAGGATTACTTAAAATAAAAGAGAGAATAAAGAAGTAAAGAAAAACAACAGGTGAAGATAAAAAGGCAATTGTATTGAGTGTTAACAACAAGAGAACAATGCCCTAGGATGTTTCCTAAGCACTTAGTGATGCTCACTCATTCTCAAGGTTTACTAGGTACATGCTTAGACTCTAGTGTGTGCTCAAAAGCAGTATTGCAACTAAGGCTCTTAAATACATTAAGTTTTGCAAAGATAACTATGGATTCAAGCTCACCAAGTTATGCAATTGCCTAGGGGAACAACAGGTGTGACAATCCACTATCAAATTTTATCCAAACAGCTACACAAGTCAAGGACATCATATTTTGAAATACAAGATTCAACACAAGAACCAAAAGAACTCCGTAAATCAAGAAGAGTACAAGTGTTTAAAGCATACAAAGTGGCAAAGTTCCCACCCCGGGGCACCGTGGCCCGCTAGCCCCTCATGGGTGCGTACAACATGGAGATAACACAAGATCTAAATAAAGAAGACATGACTCCCTTCTCTTTGAGATTTACCTCCAATGTTGAACTCCGTGTGCTAGCACCATTTTCCTTGTGCCTCCGACTCATTCCTTGATGCCTTAGAAGGTGTGGATAAGCTTTATCTTTCCTCTCATCAATATCCTCCCGGTGGAGAAAAAAGATCCCTGACAAAGATGGAAAAGAAACTCTAAAAACTGAAGTAAAAAAGAGAGGATCCAGGCTTGACACGGTCCACGCACGAGCGTGTCAAGACCGTGTCATGTCGGGAGAGAACTGAGTGAAACAGAATGCCTCTGCCTGGAAGATTCAGTGGAAGGGACATGATCATGTCTTAATCGTGCAATGATGTGACATGAGCATGTCAGGAGCACCCAGCGTGTGTCACCTATTCTCCAATAAAATTGCCTTTGGCCTTGGTTTTTCAATGGTATGGACACAATCGTTCCGTGTCAACCTTGGAAGCTCCCTTCTACATAGATTTCTTACTGGATCGACACTAGGCTGAGATATTCAGTGGCCATGATATGAGCATGTCCAGCCCGTGTCCAGCTTGAGTACTTGAGCTCTTTTTGAATATTCTCTCATTTTCTTCCTGATTTCACTCCAAATTATATGGAGCCCCTATTCTTGGACATATAAGAAATATATCCATAATAACACTGCTCATGCATAAAAGTAAACTTCAAAACAAGCAAAATGATAGATTTGGGGCATGGAAACATATGTACAAAGTGCACTCATCAAATACCCCCACACTTGAATTGTTGCTTGTCCTCAAGCAATCACCAAACTCTTAATAACAAAGGAAATGAGTGTAATGCTTCCGATCTCAAGAAAAGGTGATGAAGGTTTTAAACATAGGGGAAATATGGGTGTTAGTAAAAAAATGAATGCACAAGAATGAATATACTCTCACTTCCAAAACATAGTGCGTGTGTGTTTGAAAAACCTTACTTACGTTCCCCACAGTCATAAGGAATTCCAAACGAAACTAAATTCAATAGGTAGTAGCTTCATACACCCTAGTGGTAGCCTTTTTCCCGGTAGGTCACCAAATGTACGTTTGTGATGCCCAAAATTTGACTACTCAAGATTGGCTTTCAATCATCTAAGGTGATAGCTCTTTCTACCAGTTTTTCATAAAACTAAACTTTACAAGATCATTGGTAGGGTATTCCTAAAAATGAATCCGACTTTCCAAATATATATATATATATATTTAAAAACAAAACATGTTGAACCAAAAGTAGGGTTCGGTGGTATGAGTTTTACGTTAAAGAAGTAAAAGCAAGTCATAATTTCACTACAATGGTTACTAACACACACTTGTCCCCCTAAGTTTAAAAATCAGCAAATAACCAATCATAGATCATCATAAACAAAGCACTCATCACCTGCAAGCATGCAACCCTCCCCCACACTTGAAAATTACATTGTCCGCAGTGTAAATAAACAACACAATGAAATAAAGGGAACGGTAAAAGGAAAGGGTTAAGCGACTGCACTGAATGGAGATAGGAGTGGTGTCGCTAACATGTGTTATCCTCCCAAAGTCAAACATAGAGAGGGATGGTGCCACTCACACATGATGCTAACTCCAACCAACCACATAAGTCCTGAGATATAAATTGGGACACACGAGAAATGTACATTAGTAGTAAAATTAAAATGTAATAACTAAAAAAGTAAGCAAACCAAAATGTCAGTGCAGTAGGGAACACCCCTTGCTGACTGACTACATAGCACACACAGAAAGGAAAAACAAATAGGTAACAAAGATAAAAATTAAACAAGGGAGGATAAGGATCACTGGATCAAAATGTGGTACGTTCATAACCGGAACCATCAACGGAAGGAGTGGCAGAGGTGTCTGAATCCCCCAAATCTGCTGTATCGATACCGATATATCAAGTAGGCCACGTAATGGAGGAAGACTCTGGTGATACCCGCACCCCCAAATGCTCGGCAATGCGGACCACGTGCTGCTGTAGCCACTAAAACTCGATGGATGAACAAAAAATCGGCTCTAAAGTGGCAGGTGGTGGCCATGACCGCGGCTGAGAAGATGTGGCCTGAGATGGCTGGAGAGCAGAAGTAGAAGCGGGAATAACAATGTCACTAGCAGGTGGATCATCGGTCAATGCGACACGATACTCGGTCCCTCGGATAGTCACAACCCTATGAACCAATCTCATCGAACGTAGTGTCTCAAGGGTCATGGACGCCATACCCCCTACCACTCACATCTTGTCGTTCCCCTAAGAGTGGCCATGTGGCAGACTAGTAGGGTGATGTATGGACCGACAAAAAATGCACCTACATGCGTAGATGTCCCCTGGTGGGAAATGGACACGGTGACCTCATACCCCAAGTCTAGATGAAACATGCCAACCATGCTAATCAGAAAGTTAAAATCTTGCAAGTTGACAACACCAGTGCTGTCACTGCAACCTATCAGAGTGTGACTGAGCATGAAATGAATATAACGTAGTATTAGGGAATGGATTGCGGTGGCCTTGGTGCGACGGGCATCATAAGTCAGAGAGGAGCTCAACCATCGGCAGGCGTCGCTAAGGGGTTCCCCTGCCTTCCTAGAAGTAAGCAAGGCATCGTAGGCAGGGGTGCACGTAAACTCAGCATCGTACGAGCCCAAGTGGATGGAAAACTTTGTGAGGCTCATACGATGTAACGTTCAAAAGATTTGAAACTGAATGTAATCGGCGCGGTAAAATGTGATAGTAACACATGACAACTCAAAAGTGGACAACACCTTGATTGGCAACTGTTATAGGTGTTGTCAGTGACTTGAAACAGTTGTCGCCAAGCCCCAGCATTAAGTAACCGATGCACTTCAACCTCAAGCTCAATCTTACGTAAGATGTGCCAATCTATTTCTCTCGATTCACCAAAATGTCGACGAGAGAGACGAGCATATGACCCAATATGAGGCCGGGTATGGAATGTAGGTTGAGTCTCTATTCCATATGATGAGGCATCGGTCCTAGGCCTCTTAGAAGGCCCACCAGCGATGTTCTTCCTATGCATTTCTGCAAAGAAAAAGTGAGACAAGTCAGTACAACATACAAAAATTCAGGCCGGACACGGTCCTGCTAGGGGTACAACGACCTTGTCAATGTTAGAGCCCAAATTGGGTAGAAGAAGGATTAGCGGTGAGATGATCATGTCAGTTGTGATCATCATCCCAAAAAGGACTACGAGGCTTGCCCACCGAGGATTCAAACAACCATGCTATTGAGAATGTAACACAATTTATACATGACCACCATGGCCCACAAATCGTACACCAAAACACTGCCATCATGAAATATGCAAAAGAAAATGATGGGCACTTACTAAATTGGAAAGGATGATAAAGAGAAGAGAAGCAATCAACGAGGAAAAACTTCAATGGAAGCTAAAAACAAGGGCACCGTCCTAAATAGGCTAAATGGGGAGAAGAAGAGTCGGCCATTTCGGGAGAAAAGGGTGCGATGAAAGGTCACAGCCACCGGCGTTCGGGTTTTTAAAATGAAAATTGGAACCAAACGGTTGCGCCCTCGCACACCCGTGACACGTACGTGTTAGATTGAAAGGTTACAGCAAAGAGAACCAAGGGTGACACAATCGTGTCACTAAGTGTCCTAACCCCACTGAAAATTTTAGAAGAATTATGAAAATTCAAATCGGCATTGACATGATCGTGCAAGTAGAATGGAGAATGTGTCTCTCCCTAACAGGATCATGTCAAGCCCGTGTCCATCAATAAAAAATTTAAAGTGCATATCGAGTGAAAATCAGTGGCACACGCACGGGCGTGCCTTGCCCGCGTTGGACCTGAAACTTTCCAGAATAGAGGTTCTTCCTCCACGAATGAACATTAAGGTACATGCCCAGTCATAAAACAATATCGGTAAGAATGTTGAATTGAAGGAATATCGAAGAAGGAGAAATCACAAGAGAGTGGGGATGAAATATGGCTGGGAAAACAATGACCCAAGAACAAAATGAAAACATAAAAAATAATTAAACAACTATCTAAACAAACAACTTAGGTTGCCTCCAAAGAAGCGCTTGTTTAACGTCACTAGCTTGATGCACCTGTTTTGTGCTTACGAAGGTACTGGAAATTGAGACCTGTGTTGGGCACTTGAGACACAATTACAAGCATATGGTAGCAACATGTTAATCAAATGGACCTCACCGAATGTCCGAGTATCGGAATGATTAGAAATGTGCGGTCTTGGCGGTGAGATGAGTGGCTTTCTCTTCGTAGATGTTACTTTTTTCCACCACTTCCGTGCTTTGGAGATCCACTTCCCTGGTTGTTCTATATCTTTGCTGGCCACCAAGCCCAAACTTTGAGCTTCCTTTAATGCACCCCAAGTCCACCATCATCCAAGGGGTTATCCTCCAACAAATCTACAAGTTCATTTTTCATGAATGTCTCCTACATAAAGTCGGAAACAACCTCATAAACAACATCAACGCAATAACATGTATCATCGAAGCCTATTTGTGTGTCTCATGGAGTTATGAACTCTGAACGTAGTTTCTTCATCACCACCTCAAAGTGTCATTTGGCCATCTTTGACATCAATAAGGGCATTGGATGTTGCTATGAATGATCAGTCCCACTATTATCGGCACTTCAACCTTGTCATCAATGTCCAAGATGACGAAATCCACCGGAAATATAAAGTTGTCTACTTTAACCAAAACATCTTCAGTTATGCCCCTTGGTCATCTAGTGGATCGGTCTGCTAATTGTAAAGTCATGTTTGTGGGTTTTGGCTCCCCGAGTCCAAAATTTTGAAAATTCTGTACGGCATTAGATTAATACTCGCTCCAAGGTCGGCAAGAGCTTTCCCATCAACCAAACCCCCAATTGTGCATGGAAGAATGAAGCCCCCTGGATCTTTCTCCTTCTTGGGGAGTTTGTTACATAGCAAAGCAGAACACTCCTCACTATGTGTCACAGAAGACATGTTTCCCAACATCCTTTTGTTGGTGAGCAGTTCCTTAAAAAATTTAGCATACCTCGGCATTTGAGCAAGAGCTACGACAAATGGACATTAATGTGCAAAGTTTTAAACATGTCTAGGAACTTTTTGTACTGTTCATCTTGTTGGTCTTTCCTTACCTTGGCAGGGAATGGAAGTTTCTGCTGATATACTAGAATCAAAGTTTTATCCTTTGTGGTATTGTCCATGTCAGTGGTCACAATGGGGTTAGCAAATTCTAGTTAAAGCTCCTTCTTAACAGAGTTTTGTAGCTGCTTCCCACTACTTAAAGTGACACCCATCAAGAATTCCTTTGGGTTAGCCATAGTGTTGCCCGGGAGGTTCCTCAGTAATCTTTCTTCTAGTAACTTGGAAATTTGAGCTACTTGATGCTCCAAGTTCCTCACAGTTGCATTGGTGTTTTTGATCATCTCCTAATTATCGGCAAATCGAGTTTCAGTACTCTTGATAAATCGGGTCATTAAACTAGTGAGATCATTAGAAGACTCTAAAGAGGTTGAAGGCTGTGATTGTTGTGCAACTTGAGGTGGAGGCTTGTATTGTTGTTGCTATTTTGTTAACTGTCGGTGTCCTGGCTGACTCTAAGAAAAATTTGGATGATTCCTTCATCCAGCATTGTATGTGTTGCTATATGGATTGTTATGAAAATGACAGTTCTTACGAAAGAAATCCACTTGCTCAATCTATTCAGTACTTGCACCAATAGAAGAGGAAAAACTTGGATCACATGAGTGGCCAAAATTATCATGAATGGGTCCCGAGATTGGAGGCGGAGATTGCATGTTGTCTAATCTCTTGGTTATTGCTTCAACATGTGCTACAAGAGTAGTCATGACATCCACTTGATAAATTCTGGCAGACTTCACCGGTTTGTTTCTCTCGGAACTCCATTGATACCCATTGTTTTCCATCTCTTCAATTATCTTTTGTGCATCACCCGATTGCTTGCTACACAGTGAACTTCTGATGGCTGCATCAATTATTTGTTCAGTGGAAGTATTCAATCCATTATAAAAAGATTTGGATTTGCATCCATTCAATGATTCCGTGATCTGGACATTTTCTTAACATCTCCTTATACCTTTCCCATGTATCATACAATGATTTTGATTCCAGTTGTTGAAAAGAGGAGATATCACTTCTGAGTTTGGTTATCTTAACAGGAGGAAAATATCGAGCAACAAATGCCTCAGAAGTCTACTTCCATGTTTTGAGAGACCCAGGTAGTAAGGAATTTAGCCACTGCTTGGCCCTTCCTTGTAATGTGAATGGAAAGAGTCTCAGATGAACCACTTCATAAGAAACATTACTCGCCTTATAAGTGTCACAGATTTCAAAGAAACTTCTATGGTGCTCATATGGATCTTCATCCTTAAATCCATCGAATTGACAAATTTGTTGCACCAACTGAATGAAATTCGGCTTCAATTCAAAATTGTTTGTGGTAATAGGAGGATGAACAATACTTGAGCCGACCCCTCAAGATTTGGTCAGGCAAAATCTGAGACACTCTGTGGTTGATGTCCAACCATTTCATCTTCCTAACCCACAGTCACACTTATCTCAACAGATCCTGTCTCACTCAAATTGATTTGAGTGATCCTTATTCTAAAATTTCTATCAATTTCTAGATTAGGACATGCTAATGGTGAAGATGTGCTCCCACGGGTAATGCAATTGTACCTGCATGTACAAAATAGAACAATGTAAGCTCAAAAGAACTAAATGCAAAGAAAATAAGATAAAATAAAGAACACGATGCAAAGAAAGATATTCACACATAAATACAATATAAACACACTAGAACACCAGATTATAAGCTTTCTTAAAAGTTTCCAATACCTGACAATGGTGCCAAAAACTTGATGTATTCTACGCAAGTGCACGGGTCGCACACAAATAATATAGTGGTACCCCAACAGGGGTAGGGTTATCGAACCATAGGGACTGGACTAAAATTACTCGTTTAACAATGATCTCTAGTGAAGAATGAATTGGTGACATGATTACTTAAAATAAAAGAGAGAATAAAGAAGTAAAGGAAAAGAGAGCAGATGAAGATAAAAAGGCAATTGGATTGAGTGTTAACAATAAGAGAACAATGCCCCCGGATATTTCCTAATCACTTAAGGTTACCATGTACATTCTTAGACTCTAGTGTGTGCTCAAAAGCAATATTGCAACTAAGGCTCTCAAATACGTCAAGTTTTGCAAAAATAACTATGGATTCAAGCTCACCAAGTTATGCTATTGCCAAGGGCAACAACAGCTGTGACAATCCACCATCAAGTTTTATCTAAGCAACTACACAAGTCAAGCACATCAAGCTTTGCAATACAAGATTCAACACAAGAACCAAAAGAACTCTTTAAATCAAGAAGAGTACAAGTGTTTAAAGCATACAAAGTGACAAAGTTCCCACCCCTGGGCACAGTGGCTGGCTAGCCCCTCACGGGTGGGTACAACATAGAGATAACGCTAGATCTAAAGAAAGAAGGCATGACTCACTTCTTTTTGAGATTTACCTCCAATGTCGAGCTCCTTGTGCTAGACCCATTTCCCTTGTGCCTCCGACTTGTTCCTTGATGCCTTAGAAGATGTGGATAATCTTGATCTTTCCTCTACTCAATGTCCTCCCGGTGGAGAAAAAAGATTGCCTAACAAAGACGGAAAGGAAACCCTAAAAACTATAGTTAAAAAGAGAGGTTTTGGGCTCGACATGGTCTGCGCACGAGCGTGTCCAGAACGTGTCATGTCAGGAGAGAACTGAGTGAAGTAGGATGCCTCCGTTTGGAAGATTCAGTGGAAGGGACACGGTCGTGTCTTAATCGTGCAATTATGTGACACGAGAGTGTCAGGAGCACCAAGTGCATGTCGCCTATTTTCCAATAAAATTGCCTTTTCAAAGTATCTACTATTTTTGAATTAAAACTCTAATACTATGTTTTGTTATAGTAATGCCTCGTATTTTTCATTCAATAACCTAATCCTTAGTTTTCTTATAGTAATGTCTCCTATTTTTCGTTCAAAACCATAATCCTATATTTTTCTTTTCGAATTGTCTCATATATTTCAATAAAAAAATTAATCCAATATTTTCTTTTCGAAATGTCTCGTATATTTCAATCAAAACAATAATCCTATATTCTTTTATTAATGTCAACTATTTTTAATCAAAACCCTAATCCAATGCTTTCATATAGTAATGCCTTCTATATTTAAGTCAAAAATCTAATCCTAATCTTATGTTTTCTTTTAAAAATGTCTCATATTTTTTTTTAAAAAAAGGAGACATTTCCAAAAGAAAAACATTACTAACCCTATCTTTCAATCAAAACCGATACCTATGTTTTCTTTTCGAAATGTCTTATATTTTTCAATCAAAACCCTAATCTTATTTTTTTTAATGTCTACTATTTTTGAATAAAAATCCTAATCCTATGTTTTCTTTTTCGAATGCCTCCTATTTTTTTAATCAAAACCCCTAATCTAATGTTTTGTTTTGGAAAAGTCTGCTATTTTTGATTCAAAAGCCTTATGCTATGTTTTCTTTTATAAATGCCCCTTATTTTCCAGTTTTCAATCAAAACCATAATCTTATGTTATCTAGTATTAATGTCACATATTTTTCAATCAAAACCCTAACCCCATGTTTTTTTCGAAATGTCTCATATTTCTCAATGAAAACTTTAATCATATGTTTTCTTTTTGTAATGCCACCTATTTTTGAATAAAAATCCTAATCCTATGTTTTCTTTTATGAATGTCTCATATTTTTGAATCAAAAACCCTAATCTTATGCTTTCTTTTTTTAGAATGTCTAGTATTTTTTTAATCAAAAAGAATCATTGTAAATTTTTCTTTTCATAGTTTCACATATTTTTAATCAAAAACCCTAATCCTATGTTTTTTTAATGCCTCTAGTTTTTTAATCAAAACGCTAATCATATGTTTTTTTTTAAATGTCTTATATTTTTTAATCAAACCCTTAATCCTATGATTTCTTATAGTAATGGATCTTATTTTTCAATCAAACGCCTAATCCTATGTTTTCTTTTCTTAATGTTTACTAATCATATGGTTTCTTATAGTAATGTCTTCTATTTTTCAATCAAAACCTAATTTTATAATTTCTTTCTATTTTTTACGGAATGTTTGCTATTTTTAAATCAAAACACTAATCCTATGTTATGCTTTTGAAATGTCCCTTATTTTTTAGTTTTTAATCAAATGCCTAATCCTATGTTCTATTGTGGTAATGTCTCATATTTTTCAATCAAAACCCTAACCAATGTTTTCTTTTCGAAATGTCCCCTATTTTTCATTCAAAATCCTAATCCTATGTTTTTAGCATTGAATCAAAATCCTAATCATTTGTTCTCTTTTCGGAATGTCTCATTTTTTTTTAATAGAAACCCTAACCTTATATTTTTTTTGGGAAATGTCTCCTATCTTTCAATCAAAACCTTAATCATATATTTTCCTTTTGAAATATTTCATATTTTTCAATCAAAACTGTAATCCTATGTTTTCTATTTGCAATGTCTACAATTTTTTAATAGAAACCCTAATCCGGTCTTTTATTATAGTAACGTCTTCTATTTTTCAATCAAAACATTAATCTTATGTTATGTATTTGGAATGGGTCCTATTTTGAATCGAAAACCTAATATTTTCTTTTCTTTTTGGAACATTTGCTATTTTTGAATAAAAACCTAATCCTATGTTTTATTTTGGGAATGTCTACTCTTTTTCAATCAAAATCCTAATCTTATATTTTTATTTTACAAAGTCTCCTATTTTTGAATCGAACCCAAAGCCTATGGTTTCTTTTAGAATGTCTCCTACATTTTAGTTTTGAATAAAAACCCTAATCCATTGCTTTCTTTTCGAAATGTCTCCGATGAATGGACTTTCCATACATATTTTCATGCCCTAAATCTATCATTTTACTTTTTCTCAAGGTTACTTTTATACACGAGCAGTGCTATTATGTGGATTTTTGCTATATGTGCAGAAATAGGGGCTCAATACAATTTGGAGTGAAATTGGGAAGAAAACAAGAAAATATTCAAGAAGAGTTCAAGTACTCAAGTTGGACATGGGCTGGACAAGCTCGTGTCGCACCCACTAAAGATCTTGGCCTTTTGTTGATCCAGCAAGATGTATGTGTAGAAGGGTGCTTCCAAGGTTGACATGGTCAGGACACGATCATGTCCTTGCTTCTGAAAAACCCAGGCCAAAGGCGATTTTATTGAAGAATAGGCGACATGCGCTGGGTGCTCTTGACACGATCGTGCCACATCATTGCACGGTCTAGGCACAACCGTGTCTCTTCCACTAAATCTTCTAGGTAGAGACACTCAATTTCACTCAACTTTTCCTTGACATGACATGGTTTGGATGCGCTCATGCGCATACCGTGTCGAGCCCAAATCTTCTCTTTTTAACTCCAGTTTTTAGGGTTCCCTCTCTATCTTTTGTTTGGGGATCTACTTCTCCACCGGGAGGACATTCATGAGAGCGAAGATCATGCTTTTCAACACTTCCTAAGGCATTAAGGAGCGAGTTGGAGGCACAAGGGAAGTTGTGCTAGCACACAGAGCTCGACATTGGAGGCAAATCTCAAAGACAATGGAGTCTTGTCTTCTTTCCATAGATCTAGTGTTATTCCCTCCGTGTTGTACCCACCCATGATGGGTTAGCTGGCCACGGTGCCCCGGGATGGGAACTTTGTGACTTTGTATGCTTTACTTGTGTAGTTGCTTTGATTAAAATTGATTATGGTTTGTCACAACTGTTGTTGCCCTAGGCAATAGCATAACTTGGTGAGCTTGAATCCATAGTTATCTTTGCAAAACATGACGTATTTGAGTGCCTTCGTGTCTTCACCTTCTTTAGTGTCCTCCTAGTAGAGAGTTGAGTCCCCTAACAAAGATGAGAGCAAAACCCTAAAAACAGGAGTTAAAAGGGCTGTCTTTGAGCTCGACACGGTATAAGCATGATCATGCTTCCACCATGTTTCCATGGGTGCCTTTGAGTAAACCAGCTGAGTGTTCGCCTCAGATTTTCAGTGGGAGAAAGCGAGATCGTTCTTGGTGCGTGTTTTCATGAACATGATCGTGCTAGGAGCCACCCATATGTGCTTTCCCCATTGAGAAGAAGGAAAACTCCAGCCTGAGATATTCAGGGGGGGACACGATCGTGCTTCAACCGTGTTCATCTCAGTGTCACACCCCCCGCAAGCTTCTTCCCTTGATCCACACCAGATTAGAAGATTCAGGGGCACAAAGCACGACCGTGCTCTGCCCGTGTTGAGCTTGAACACTTAGCATTTCTTCCATTTTCCTTCATCCGATGACCTAATTTACTCCTAGTTACATCGACCACCATAAATACTGCATCATTAACAAACATACCCAGAATAGCATCGGATATATACAAAGAAGTGCTAAAAGAGAAGCAAAAGCATGAATTGAGGATACGAAAAATATGATATGAATTGCACTCAATCAAATACCCCATACTTGAATCATTGTTTAAGAAAAAGAAAAACATCGGATTCTCATTTTTGTTTGCGGAATAGGAGACATTACCAAAAAAAGAAAAACATAGGATTATGGAATTACAACAAAAATGGGTTTTTGTGTCATTTGTCATGTGTCCTAAAATAGCAAAAAACAATTGCAATAGCTCTATACAGACCTTTGTAACAAATGTCAATTATATGTCGTAACTGTCATAGTCGATATACTTTGTTGTGACATTTTCATGAAACTTCGGTACCTATATATTACGACAATTATTGTGATAATTTTCCAACATTTGTAAATGAGTCTCAATATGAATTTTGTTCCAATATTTGTATATGCCTTGAGCAAACAATTTTTTTTAAATTGTGCAACATTTGCAGGTGTCTCCATAAGTTTTCATCACATTAATTTTGAAATATTGCAACATTTGTAATTGTTGTTATAGGGATTATACAATAATATTAGGTAAAGGTCTCTTAAATTATTTATATTTATCTTTTGTAAATATTGGTTTAACAAAATAAAAATTGTGAATCCCAATTTAAGTCAATATTTTTCAATGTTGTAAAAGTTATTCATCATATATAATTTTAAAATTAAATTTTATTGATAAATATTTGTACAAAAATTATTTAGTAACATTTATTAAGTGTTTCTTAAAACTCTTTTATCGACATTTTCAGAATGTTTTTATTTTTTTAATCAAAACCCTAATCCTATATTTTCTTTTTTCAATGGTTCCTATTTTTCAATCGAAACCCTAATCCTATGTTTTTTTTTTTTTGGGGATGCTTGCTATTTCTTAATCAATACTCCAATCAAATGTTTTCTTTGGAAATGACCCCCATTTTTTGGTTTTTAATCAAAACCCTAATCCTATGTTTTCTTATAGTAATATCTCCTATTTTACAATCAAAACTTTAATACTATGCTTTCTAATTGAAATGTCTCATATTTTTCATTCAAAACCCTTATCCTTTGTTTTCATTTCGGAATGTCCACTATTTTTTAATCAAAGCCCTAATCCTATGTTTTCTTATAGTAATGTCTCATATTTCTCATAAAAACCCTAATCCTATGTTTTCTTATAGTAATGTCTCCTATTTTTCAATCATAACCTTAGTCCTATGTTTTCGTTTTAGAATGCCTACAATATTTCAATTAAAATCCTAATTCTATGTTTTCTTTTTGGTATGCCTCATAATATTAGGGCTTTTCAATCATTTTTTTATTCAAAACCCTAATCTGATGTTTTCTTTTACTAATGTGTCCTATTTTTTAGTAAAAACCCTAATATTATATTTTCTATTGTAAATGGCTCCTATTTTTTAATTAAAAAACCTAATCCTTTTTTTTGTTCTTGGAATGTCTGCTATTTTTGAATTAAAACCCAAATCTTCTGTTTTCTTTTAGAAATGATGCCTATTTTTCGGTTTTTAATCAAAACCCTAATAATATGTTTTCTCATATCTTCTATTTTTCAATAAAAAAACATAATTCCATGTTCTCTTTTTGAAATGCCTCATATTTTTTTTAAGCAAAACGCTAATCCAATGATTTCTTTTGCAAAACTCCTCCTATTTTTTAAATTAAAACCCTAATTTTATGTTTTCTGTTCGGAATGTCCGCTATCTTTCAACCAAAATGCTAATCCTCGAAATGTCTCATATTTTTCAATCAAAATTGTAATGCTATATTTCTTTTCGGAATGTCTACTACTATTCAGTCAAAACCCTAGTCCTTTGTTTTCTTTTAAAAATTTCTAGTTACCATAAGAAAACATATGATTGGGGGACATTTCCAAAAGGAAACATAATGTTAGCATTTTGATTTAGAAATAATAGACATTCCAAAAAAGAAATAAAGAAATAGTTATTTTTTATTCAAAAATAGGAGCTATTTAAAAGAACATAGGATTAAGTTTTCATTTATAAATAGGAGACATTACTATAAGAAAACGTAGGATTAGGGTTTTGATTGAAAGATAGGAGACATTAATATAAGAAAACATGGGATTAAGGTTTTGATTGAAAGATACTAGACATTACTATAAGAAAACATAGGATTTGGATTTTGAATAAAAAATAGGAGGCGGTATTATAAGAAAACAAAGGGTTATTGTTTTAATTCAAAAATAGTAAACATTCCAAAATAGTAGACATTCTAAATATAAAATATAGGATTATGGTTTTAAATCAAAATAAGTAGACATACCAAAAGAAAATCATAGGATTAGGGTTTTAAATAAAAATAAAAGACATTACGAAAAGAAAACAAAGGATTAGGGTTTTGATTCAAAAATAGTAGACATTGCAAATAGGTTGAATTCTGAAAATAAATTATAGAATATGGGTTTTGATTCAAAAATAGTAGACATTCCAAATATAAAATAAAGGATTATGGTTTTGATTCAAAAATAGAAGGCATACCAAATGAAAAACATAGGATTAGGGTTTTGATTAAAAACTAGGAGACATTCCGAAAAAGAACACAGTCCAACCAAAACCATAATACTATGTTTTCTTTTGGAAATGTTACCTATTTTTGGGGTTCTATTAAAACCCTAATCCTATGTTTTCTTTTTCGGATGTCTCCTAATTTTTATTCAAAACACTAATCCAAGATTTTCATCTCATATTTTTCAATCAAAACCCAAATTCTATGCCTTTTCTCATAATGGTTCCTATTTTTATTCAAAACCCTAATTTTATATTTTCTTTTTGAGAATGTTTGCTATTTTTTAATCAAAACTAATCCTAAGGTTTTTTTGGAATGCCTCCAATTTTTTAATCGAAACCGTAATCTTATGTTTTCTTTTGGTAATGTCTGCTATTTTTGAATCAAAACAACAATCTTATGTTTTATTTTTGTAATGTCTCATATTTTTTTCATGAAAACTCTAATCCTATGTTTTCCGTTTTTGAATGTCTATTATTTTTAAATAAAAACCCTAATGATATGTTTTTTGTATTAATGTCTCCTATTTTTCATTCAGAAACCTTAATCCTATGTTTTCTTATAGTAATGTCTCCCATTGCTTAATCAAAACCCCAATCATATCTTTTCTTTTAAGAATGACAACTATATTTGAGTCAAAACTCTAATACTATATTTTCTTTTTGGAATATCTCCTATCTTTCAATCAAAACCTAAATCCTATGTTTTCTTTTCTTAATGTCTACTATTTATATGTTTTCAATCAAAAACTTAACCTATGTTTTATTTTTGGGATATCTCCTATTTTCGGATCAAAGATTTAATCTTTTACTTAGTTTTTGGAAATGTCTGCAATTTTTGAATAAAAAAATATCCAATGTTTTCTTTTCAGAGTGTGTAATATTTTTCATTTTTAAATCAAAACACAAATCCTTTGTTTTTCTTTTGGAATATCTCTTATTTTTTTAATCAAAACCCTAATCCTAGCTTTTGTTCTCAGACCTCTTCTAATTTTTAATCAAAACCTAATCTTATGTTTGTTTTCTTAATGGCTACTATTTTAAAATAAGAATTATAATCCTATGTTTTCTTTTCAGAATATCTCCTATCTTTCAATCAAAACATGAATGCTATGTTATCTTTTATTAATGTTTACTATTTACGAATGAAACTTGTAATCATATTTTTCTTTTTGGAATGTTCCTATTTTTCAATCAAAACAATAATCCTTTGTTTTCCTTTCATAATATCTCATATTTTTCAATCAATATCCTAATCTATGTTTCTTTTTGAAATTTTCATATTTTTCACTCAAAACCATAATCCTATATTTTAATTTCGGAATGTCTCTTATTTTTGAATCAAAACCCTAATCCTATGGGTTTCTTTTCGAATGACATTTATTTTTAAATAAAAAACCCAAGCCCAATGTTTTCAATTCGAAATGTCTCCTATTTTTCAATCAAAGCTCTAATTATATGTTTTCTTTTCTGAATGTTTCTTATTTTTTAGTTTTGAATCAAATACTGTGACCTATGTTTTCTTTCCAGAATGTCTACTATTTCTCAATTAAAAACCTAATAATTTCTTTTCTTTTTCCAATGTCAGTTATTTTCAATCAAAACTCTACTACTATGTTTTCTTTCCAGAATGTGTCCTATTTTTCAATTTTGAATCAAAACCCTAATCCATTGTTTTCTTATCAAAATGTCTCATTTATTTTGAATCTCAGCCTATATTTTCTTTTCGTAGTGCCTTCTATTTTTTAATAAAAATCCTAATCCTATGTTTAGTTTTCAGAATACAACTTATTTTTTAATCAAATCCCTAATATTATGTTTTCTTTTGGGAACGTCTGCTGTTTTTTAATCTACACAACAATCATGATTTTCTTTTTTTAATGTCTCATATTTTTTAATCAAAATACTAATCCTAAGTTTGTTTAGGAACTCCTCCTATTTTTTAATCAAAACCATTATCTTATGTTTTCTTTTTGGAATGTCTGCTATTTTTTAATTAAAATAATAATCATTTATTTTCTTTTGTTAATGTCACAATTTTTTTAATCAAACCCATAATCCTATCTTTTGTTTTAGGAATCTCTACTTATTTTTGATCTAAACCCTAATATATTTTTTTGTTTTCGGAATGCCTACTATTTTTCATCAAAATACTAATCTTTTGTTTTCTTTACGGAATGGCTCTTCTTTTCGAATCAAAATCCTAATCTTATGTTTTCATTTGGGAATGTCTGCTACTTTTGAATCAAAACAATAATAGTATATTTTCTTTTCGTAATGTCTCATATTTTTTTTATCAAAAGCCTAATCCTATGTTTTTTTAATTGCTCATATTTTTTAGTCAAAACCCTAATCCTATGTTTTCTTTTTGGAATACCTCCTATTTGTGAATAAAAACCTTAGTCTTACATTTTGTTTTGGGAATGTCTACTATTTTTTAATAAAAACAATAATCATTTGGTTACTACTAATAATGTCTCACATTTTTTCATCAAAACTAGAATCCTAAATATTTTTTTTTTGAATGCCTCCTATTTTTTAATCAAAACACTAATCCTATATTTTCCTTTGGGAGGGGTTCCTATTTTTCAATCAAAACCCCAATCCTATGTTTAATTTGCGATTGTCTACTATTTTTGAATCAAAAAAGAAAAGGCATGTTTTGTTTTGGTAATGTCCCTTATTTTTTAGTTTTTAAAGTAAAACACTAATCCTATATTTTCTTTTGGGAGGGGTTCCTATTTTTCAATCAAAACCCCAATCCTATGTGTAATTTGGGATTGTCTACTATTTTTGAATCAAAAAAGAAAAGGCATGTTTTGTTTTGGTAATGTCCCTTATTTTTCGGTTTTTAAATAAAACCCTAACAATATATTTTCTTATAGTAGTATCTTCTAATTTTTAATCAAAACTGTTATCTTATTCTTTCTTTTCGAAATGTCAAATATTTTTCAATCAAAACCCTAATCGTATGTTTTTTCTTTTAGTAATGTCTACAATTTTTGAATAAAAATCCAAATCATAAATTTTATTTTAGGAAAGTCTAATATTCTTTATTTTTAGTAAAACAATAATCCTATGTTTTTTTTTTTGAAATGTCTATATTTCTTCAATCAAAAACCCAAATCCTATGTTTTCTTTTCCGAATGTCTAATAATTTTTGAATCAAAATCACTAACCCTATGTTTTCTTATAGTAATGTCTGCTATTTTTACATTCAAAACCCTAATCCTATGTTTTCTTGTAGGAATATCTCCTATTTTTAAATCAAAAGCCAAATCTTTTCTTTTCTTTATAGAATGTCTGTTATTTTTGTTCAAAACTCTAATCCTATGTTTTTTTTTCAAAATGTTTCATAGTTTTTAGTTTTAAATTAAAACACTAACCCTTTGTTTTCTTTTCGGAATGTCTCAATTTTTGAATCAAAACTCTAATCCTATCTGTTGCTTTGGGAATCTCTGCCTATGTTTTCATCTCGTAATACCTCCTATTTTTAATATAAATTCTAATCTTATATTTTCATTTTGGAAATGTCTTCTATTTAAGAATGAAAAGCCTAGTCTTACATTTTCCTTTTTGGAATATCTGCTATTTTTGAATCTAGAACAACAATCGTATGTTTTCTTTTCGTCATGACTCATGTTTTTAGTCAAAACACTAATCCTAAGTCTTTTCTTATGGAATGCCTCCTACTTTTTTATCAAAATCCTAATCTTATGTTTTCTTTTGGGAATGAGTACTATTACTTAATCAAAACAATAATCCTTTGTTTTCTATTCGTAATGTCTCAGATTTTTAAATCAAAACTCTAATCCTATGTATTTTTTTTTGGAATTACTCTTATTTTTGAATCAAAGCCTGAATCCTATGTTTTCTTTCGAGAATGTCTTCTTTTTTAGAATCAAAATCATAAACCTATGTTTTCTTTTGGAAATGTCACTTATTTTTCGGTTTTCAATCAAAAACCCTAACCCCATGTTTTCTTATAGTAATGTCTCCTACTTTGAATAAAAACCCTAATCGTATGCTTTCTTTATTGGAATGTCATCTATTATTGAAAAGCAAATCCTAATCCTATGTTTATTTTTGGAATGTCTCCTATTTTTGAATTAAAACCTAATCCTATGTTTTCTTTTCTAAATGTCTCATATTTTTAAATCAAAACTTTTACCTTTGTTTTCTTTTCGAAACGCCTACTATGTTTTAGTCAAAGTCCTAATACTATGTTTTCTTATAATAATGTCTCATATTTTCCATTCAATACTATAATCCTTATGTTTCTTATAGTAATGTCTCCTTTTTTTCAATCAAAAATCTAATCCAATTTTTTTTCTTATAGGAATGTCTATTATTTTTCAATCAAAAAACTAATCCTTTCTTTTTCTTTTCAAAATGTCTACTATTTTTAATTCAAAACCTAATCCTGCGTTTTCATGTCGGAATGTGTCCTATTTTTCAGTTTCGAATCAAAACCCTAGTCCTTTGTTTTTTTTGTTTGAGAATATCTCATTGTTTTAATCAAAATCTGAATCCTATCTATTGTTTTGGGAATCTGGGCCTATGTTTTTATTATGTAATGGCTCATATTCTTGGACAAAAATCCTAATCCTATATGTTTTTTCCTCATTGCCTCCTATTTTTGAATCAAAACAATAATCTTATGTTTTCTTTTGGAAGTTTCTGCTCTTTTTGAATTAACATAATAATCGTATGTTTTCTTTTGGTAATGTCTAATATTTTTTAATCAAAACCCTAATCCTAATTTTTTTTCAGAATGCCTAATATTTTTTAATCAAAACCCTGATCATATATTTTCTTTTTGGAATGAGTCCTTTTTTTTAATCAAAACAATAATCCTGTGTTTTCTTTTAATAATGGTTCATATTTTTCAGACAAACCCTAATCCTATATTTTATTATTAGAATGGCTCTTATTTTTTAATCAAAACACTAATCCTATGATTTCTTTTTGGAATGTCTACTGTTTTTAAATCCAAACACTAATCCTTTGTTTCCTTTTGGAAATGTCTGCTATTTTTGGATCAAAGTCCTAATCTAATGTTTTCTTATAGTAATGTCTCCTATTTTTCAATCAAAACCCTAATCTTATGTTTTCTTTTAGAAATGTCTCATACTTTTCAATCAAAACACTAACTCTTGTTTTCTTTTTAGAATGTCGACTAATTTTAATTAAAATGCTAATCTTATGTTTTTTTTGGAATATCAGATATTTTTGAATCAAAACCCTAATTCTATGTTTTATTTTTGGAATATTTGCTATTTCTGAATCAAAACACCAATCCTATATTTTCTTTTTCGAAATGCTATTTTGTGAATCAAAAGCATAGGTGTTTGTTCTCTTTTGGGAATGTCTCCTAATTTTTTTTCAAAACACTAATCCGGCCATTTTCTTCCTCCGAGATGTCCTCACATTTTTCTTAAATCAAAACCCAAATCCTATGCTTTTTAGAATGTGCTGGTCATTTATAAACGTGGGCACTAAAATTTTATATTTTCTTTTTGGAAATGTCTACTACTATTCAAAAACAAGAATACGTGTGTTTCTATAATGTCTCATATATAATCAAATACTAATCTCGCAAGTTTTTGGAATGCCTCCAGTTTTATAATCAAAACCGTATATATTTTCTTAAAGGAAATGGCAAAACTATTTCTTTTGAATGGAAAACAATAATCCCATCTTTCTATAATATCTCATATTTTCCAATCAAACCCTACTCCTCTTTTTCTGAACGTCTACTGTATTTTAATAGAAACTGAAATCACCATGCTTTTGATATTAGCTGTCTCCTATATATTTCCATTCAAAAACTTAACTCCTATGGTTAAGGTTTCTTATATAGTAATGTCTCCCATTGTTCAATCAAAACCCTAATATTATCTTTTCTTCTCGGAATGACTTCTATATTTCAGTCAAAACACTAATCCTAATGTTTTCTTTTTGGAATATCTCCTATGTTTTAATCAAAACCTAAATCCTATGTTTTCTTTTCTTAGTGTCTCCTATTTATATGTTTTCAATCAAAAACCTAACCTATGTTTTATTTTCGCAATATCTCCAATTTTTGAATCAAACATTTAAAATTTTCCTTACCTTTTGGAATATCTACAATTTTTTAATAAAAAAATATCCAATTTTTCTTTTCGGAATGTGTAATATTTTTTAGTTTTTAATCAAAACACAAATCCTTTGTTTTTCTTTTCAGAATGTCTCTTTTTTTTTAAAATCAAAACCCTAATCCTATCTTTTGTTCTCAGAATCTCTGCTAATTTTTAGTCAAAACCCTAACATTTTCTTTCTTTTCGTAATGCCTACTATTTTTAAATAAGAATCCTAATCTTGTCGGAGAAAGTCTCCTATTTTTTTATTAATTTCTACTATTTATGAATAAAAACTCTAAACCTATTTTTCTTTTTGGAATGTCTCCTACAATCAAAACAATAATCCTTTGTTTTCTTTTCATAATGTTTCATATTTTTCAATCAAAAACCTAATCCTATGTCTTCTCTTTTGAAATGTATCTATTTTTTAATCAATACCCTAATCCTATGTTTCTTTTTGATGTTTTTGATGTCACTTGAAACTACAATCCATGTTTTAATTTGAAATATCTTTTGCTTGTTTTAGTCAAAACCATATATATTATGTTTTCTTATAATATGCACTCCTATTTTTGAATCAAAACACTAATCCTATTTTTTTTTTTGAATGACTTATATTTTTCAATCAAAAGCCCTAGTCCAATGTTTTATATTCGAACTGTGTCCTATTTTTGAATTAAAACTCTAATTATATGTTCCCATTTATGAATTTCTCTTATTTGTCAGACTTGAATCAAAACCATAATCTATGTTTTTCGAATGTCTCCTATTTCTCAATAAAAACCCTAATAATTTCTTTCTTTTCAGAATGTCTGTTATTTTCCAATGAAAACCATACTCCTCTGTTATCTTTCCTGAATGTGTCCTATTTTTCAATTTTGAATCAAAACCCTAATCCATTATTTTCCTTTTAGAATGTCTTGTAGAATGCCACATCCTGTTTGAGAATCTCGGCCTATGTTTTCTTTTCGTAGTGCCTCATATTTTTGAATAAAAATCCTAATTCAATGTTTTCTTTCCGGAATATAACTTATTATTTAATCAAACCCCTAATCTTATGTTTTCATTTGGGAACGTCTGCTATTTTTTAATCAACACAATAATTGTATTTTTTTTTAATGTCTCATATTTTTTAATCAAAACACTAATCCTTAGTTTGTTTAGGAACTCTACTATTTTTTAATAAAAACCCTAATCTTATGTTTTCTTTGGGGAATCTCTGCTTTTTTTTAATCAAAACAGTAATCATTTGTTTTCTTATGGGAATGTCACATTTTTTACAATCAAACCCCTAATCTTACCTTTTGTTTTAGGAATCTCTACTTATTTTTGATCCAAACACTAATATATTTATTTCTTTTCAAAATATCTATTATTTTTAATCAAAATCCTAATCCTTTTTGTCTTTTCAGAATTGCTCCTGTTTTTGAATAAAAAGCCAAATCTTATGTTTTCTTTTGTGAATGTTTACTATTTTCATATCAAAACAATAATCATTTATATAATTTTCATAATGTCTCATATTTTTTTAATCAAAACCCTAATTCTATGTTTTTTAATGGCTCTTATTTTTTAATCAAAGCCCGAATCCTATCATTCTTTTAGGAATACCTCCTATTTTTGAATCAAAACCCTAGTCTTAAGTTTTGTTTTGGAAATGTTTGCTAGTTTTAATCAAAACAATAATCAAAACCCAAGTCTTATGTTTTGTCTCACATTTTTTCACCAAAACCGGAATCCTAAATTTTTTTTTTGGAATGCAACCTATTTTTCAAGTCAAAACTCTAATCCTGTTTTTTCTTTTTGGGTGTGGGTCCTTATTTTCAATCAAGATCCTAATCCTATGTTTAATTTTTAGAATGTCTGTGATTTTTTAATCAAAACCCTAAAAGCATGTTTTGTTTTGGTAATGTCCCTTATTTTTCTGTTTTTAAGCAAAAACCTAAATAGTGTTTTTTTGTGATAGTAATGTCTCCTATTTTTCAATCAAAACACTAATCTTATGTTTTTTTTTAAATATCTAATATTTTTCAATCAAAACCATAATCGTATGTTTTCTTTTAGGAATGTCTACAATTTTTTAATAAAAATCCAAATCCTATGTTTTCTTTTTCTAAAGTTAATATTTTTGAATTAAAACACTAATCCTTTATTTTCTTTTTGAAATGTCTCATATTTTTCAATCAAAACACAAATCCTATGTTTTTCTGTTCGGAATGTCTAATATTTTTTAATCAAAACTCCAAGCCAAAGTTTTCTTTTGGGAATGTCTGCTATTTCTGAATATTTTTTAGTCAAAACACTAATCTTAAGTTTTTCTTTTGTAATACTTCCTATTTTTTTAATCAAACCCTAATCCTGTGTTTTCTTTTGGAAATTTCTACTATTAATTAATCAAACCAATAATCCTGTGCTTTCTTTTCGCTAATGTCTCACATTTTTCACTCAAAACCCTAGTCCTATGTTTTCTTTTCAGAATGACTCCTATTTTTGAATCAAGACCAGAATCCTATGGTTTTTTTTGAGAATGTTTGCTTTTTTTGAATCAAAACCATAAACCTATGTTTTCGTTTGGAAATGTCCCTTAGTTTTCGGTTTTCAATCAAAACCCTAACCCTATGTTTTCTTATAGTAATGTCCCCTACTTTTTAATCAAAACTCTAATCGTATGCTTTCTTTTTGGATTGTCTCCAATTTTTGAAAAACAAATCCTAATCCTATGTTTCTTTTTCGAATGTCTGCAATTTTTGAATTAAAACCCTAATCCTATATTTTCTTTACTAAATATCTCATATTTTTAAATCAAAACACACATCCTATGATTTCTTTTGGAATTTCTGCTATGTTTTAATCAAAGACCTAATCCTATGCTTTCTTATAGTAATGTCTCATATTTTCATTCAAAAACCTAATCCTATGGCTTATTATAGTAATGTCTCCTTTTTTATCAATCAAAAATCTAATTCTATTTTTTCATATAGGATTGTCTATTATTTTTAAATCAAAAACCTAATCTTTTCTTTTTCTTTTCAAAATGCCTGCTATTTTTGAATGATAATCCTAATCCTATGTTTTCTTTTTGGAATGTTTCCTATTTTTCAATTTGAATCAAAACTCTAGTCATTTGTTTTCCTTTCAGAATGTCTCATTTTTTTAATCAAAATCCTAATCCTATCTTTTATTTTGGGAATCTTTGTGTATGTTTTCTTTTCGTAAAGCTTGCTATTTTTGAGTAAAAATCCTAATCCTATATTTCTTTTTGGAATGCCTCAATCAAACCCATAATCTTATATTTTCTTTTGGGAACGTCTGCTATTTTTTTATCAACACAATAATCGTATATTTTTTTTATTTAATGTTTCAAATTTTTTAATCAAAACACTAATCCTATGTTTGTTTAGGAACTCCTCCTAATTTTTAATCAAAACCATAATCTTATGTTTTCTTTTGGGAATGTTTGCTATTTTTGAATCAAAACAATAATCATTTGTTTTCTTTTGAGAATGTCTCATTTTTTTAATCAAACCCCTAATCCTATCTTTTGTTTTAGGAATCTCTAATTATTTTTTATCCAAACCCTAATATATTTTTTTTCCTTTTTAGAATGTCTACTATTTTTAATCAAAATTCTAATCCTTTGTTTTCTTTTCGGAATGGCTCATATTTTTGCACGAAAAGCCCAATCTTATGTTTTCTTTTGTGAATGTCTGCTAATTTTGAATTAAAACAGTAGTCGTATATTTTGTTTTCATAATGCCTCATATTTTTTAATCAAAACCATAATCCCAAGTTTTTTTAATGGCCCCTATTTTTTAATCAAAAGCCGAATCCTATGTTTTTTTTTGGGAATACCTCATATTTTTGAATTTAGAACGTAGGCTTATGTTTTGTTTAGGAAATGTCTGCTAAGTTTAATGAAAACAATAATCATATGTTTTCTTTTAGTAGTATCTCACATTTTTTCATCAAAACTAGAATCCTAAATTTTTTTTTTTTGAATGCTTCATATTTTTCAATCAAAACCCTAATCCTATGTGTAATTTTGGGAATGTCTATTATTTTTTAATAAAAACACTAAAGGCAAGTTTTGTTTTGGTAATGTCCCTTATTTTTCTGTTTTTAATCAAAACCCTAATAGTGAATTTTCTTATAGAAATGTCTCCTACTTTTCAATCAAAACCCTAATCTTATGCTTTCTTTTCGAAATGTCAAATATTTTTCAATCAAAACGCAAATCGTATGTTTTCTTTTAGGAATGTCTACAATTTTTGAATAAAAATCCCAATCCTATGTTTTCTTTTAGGAAAGTCTCATATTTTTGAATTATAACACTATTCCTATGTTTTCTTTTTGAAATGTCTCATATTTTTCAATCAAAACCCAAATCCTACATTTTCTTTTCTGAATGTCTAATATTTTTGAATCAAAACACTTACCAAATGTTTTCTTATAGTAATGTCTGCTACTTTTCAATCAAAACCCTAATCTTATGCTTTCTTTTCGAAATGTCAAATATTTTTCAATGAAAATCCTAATCCTATGTTTTATTTTAGTAATGTCTATTATTTTTCAATCAAACCCTAATCCTATATTTTCTTATAGAAATGTCTCCTATTTTTAAATCAAAAACCTTATCCTTTCTTTTCTTTTCAGGATGTCTGCTATTTTTGGTTCAAAACTCTAATCCTATGTTTTCTTTTTAAAATGTGTCATATTTTTTTAGTTTTAAATCAAAACACTAACCCTTTGTTTTATTTTTCAAATTACTCATTTTTTTAATGAAAACCCTAATCCTATCTGTTGCTTTGGGAATCTATGCCTATGTTTTCTTTTCGTAATACCTCCTATTTTTGAATATAAATTCTATTCCTATATTTTCAATTTGGAATGTCTCCTATTTAAGAATGAAAAGCCTAATCTTAAGTTTTCTTTTGGGAATGTCTGCTATTTCTGAATCAGAACAACTATCATATGTTTTCTTTTTGTCATGTCTGATATTTTTTAGTCAAAACACTAATCCTAAGTTCAAGCCCTTAATCTTATGTTTTCTTTTGGGAATGTCAACTATTACTTAATCAAAACAATAATCCGATTTTTTCTTTTCATAATGTCTCAGATTTTTAAATCAAACCCTTAATCCTATGTATTTTTTTCAGAATGGGTCCTATTTTTGAATCAGAACCCGAATCTTATGTTTTCTTTCGAGAATGTCTGCTTTTTTATTTAATCAAAATCATAAACCTATGTTTTCTTTTGGAAATGTCCATTATTTCTTGGTTTTCAATCAAAAACCCTAACACCATGTTTTGTTATAGTAATGTCTCCTACTTTTTAATCAAAACCCTAATCGTATGCTTTCATTTTGGAATGTCTTCTATTTTTGAAAAACAAATCCTAATCCTATATTTCTTTTAGGAATGTCTCCTATTTTGAATTAAAACTCTAATCTTATGTTTTCTTTTCTATATGTCTCATATTTTTAAATCAAAACCCTTATCCTATGTTTTTTTTTCGAAATGTCTACTATATTTTAATCAAAGTCCTAATACTATGTTCTCTTATAGTAATGTCTCATATTTGTCATTCAAACCCTAATACTTTTCTATCTTATAGTAATGTCTCCTTTTTTTCAATCAAAAACCTAGTCCTTTCTTTTTCTTTTCAAAATGTCTGATATTTTTGAATTAAAACCCTAATCATATGTTTTCATATCGGAATGTGTCATATTTTTCAGTTTCAAATCAAAACTTTAATCATTTGTTTTGGGAATATCTGTTTTTCTTTTTAATCAAAACCCGAATCCTATCTTTTGTTTTGGGAATGTTGGTCTATGTTTTTTCTTTTAAGCAATGGCTCCTATTTTGGAATCCAAGCAATAATCTTATGTGGGAATTTCGCTCTTTTTTTGAATAAACACAATAATTTTATGTTTTCTTTTCTTAATGTCTAATATTTTTTAATCGAAACCCTTATCCCAAGTTTTTTTAAATGCCTCCTGTTTTTTAATCAAAACCTTAATCTTATATTTTCTTTTGGGAATGTGTCCTATTTTTTTAATCAAAACAATAATCCTTTGTTTTCTTTTAATAATGTCTCATATTGTTTAGACAAAACCCTAATCCTATATTGTTTTTTCAGAATGGCTCTTATTTTTCAATCAAAACACTAATCCTGTGTTTTCCTGTTGGAATGTTAGCTATTTTTAAATCAAAACGCTAATCCTATGTTTTCTTTTGGAAATGTCTACTATTTTTGGATCAAAGCCATAATCTTATGTTTTCTTATAGTAATGCCTCCTATTTTTCAATCAAAACCCTAATCTTATTTTTTTCTTTTAGAAATGTCTCATATTTTTAAATGAAAACACTAATCCCTTGTTTTTTTTTTCAGAATGTCTACCATTTTTAATCAAAACGCTAATTTTATGTTTTCTTTTAAGAAAGTCAGATATTTTTGAATCAAAACACTAATTATATGTTTTATTATGGGAATGTCGCTATTTTTGAATCAAAATCCTAGACTTATGTTTTGTTTTGGGAGTGTCTGGTATTTTTAATCAAAATAATAATCATATGTTTTCTTTTGATAATGTCTCACATTTTTCATCAAAACTAGAATCCTAAATTCTTTTTTAATACCTCCTATTTTTCAATCAAAACCCTAATAATTTTCTTTTTTGAGTGGCTCCTATTATTCAATCAAAACACTAATCCTAGGTTTAATTTTGGGAATGTCTGCTATTTTTGAATCAAACCCTAAAGGCATGTTTTGTTTCGGTAATGTCCCTTTTTTATTTTGTTTTTATTCAAAACAATAATAGGGTATTTTCTTATAGTAATGTCTCCTATTTTTCAATCAAAACCCTAATCTTATGTTTTCTTTTCGAATGTCTAATATTTTCAATCAAAACCCTAATCGTATATTTCTTTTAGGAATGTCTACAATTTTTCAATAAAAATCCCGATCCTATGTTTTTTTTTCGGAAAGTCCAATATTTTCTGAATTAAAACACTAATCTTTTTTTTTTAATGTCTCATATTTTTTCAATCAAAACCCAAATCCTATGATTTTTCAGAAAGTCCCATATTATTGACTTAAAACACTATTTTTTTTAAATGTCACATAATTTTCAATCAAAACCCAAATCATATGATTTTTTTGGGAATGTCCAATATTTTTTAATCAAAACCCTAGCCCTATGTTTTCTTATAGTAGTGCGTGGAATTTTTCATTCAAAATCCTAATCCTATGTTTTCATATAGTAATGTCTCCTATTTTTCAATCAAAACCCCAAATCCTATGTTTTCCAATAGGAATGTCTCCTATTTTTAAATCAAAACTAATCTTTTATTCTTTTTCAGAATGTCTGCTATTTTTGGTTCAAAACATTAATCCTATGTTTTCTTTTCAAAATGTGCCATATTTTTTAATTTTGAATCAAAACGCTAACCCTTTGTTTTCTTTTTGGTATGTATCCTTTTTTTGAATCAAAACCCTAATCCTATCTATTGCTTTAGGAATCTCTGCGTAAGTTTTCTTTTCATAATACCTCCTATTTTTAAATATAAATTCTAATCTCCCACTAACCTTCTTCCAAATGGAGCGCGATGTCGGAGCTGTAGGACCTCTCCTAATCCCTAGCCAATACCTCTCAAAACCCTAGCTGTCGCCCTCTCTCATGTTGGGGAAAAGATGGAGAAAAGAATACTTTAATCGGACCTAAAATCGGCCTTAAATAGGGCTCGAATCGGGAATCCACACACCCCTGTGGATTCACCACACGGGCCTGTGGAATTAACGCATGGGCATGTGGAATTTCCACATGCCCGTGTGGATTCTCTGAAAATCACTTTTCTCGGATGGCTGTGAATAGTATCTACTACAATGAATTACTACAGTGTTTACTACAGTACCATCCCGAAATACTCCTGAATCCATGTTCTCATCAAGGTAACGTAAGCGGGCACACGTTTACATTGTAAATCACTTTGCTTCTTCAATAAATGGCTAGATTGGTGGAGATCTTGCTATACATACACATGCTAGAATACTTGAATGTGACTGCCTTTGTTCCCCTCCAAATCATTGTGCTAACTTGAATATGAGGAGGTTGGCACACATTCTCACATCTTGAACCCAACTTATGTCTTCGCGTTTGGTCCTTATCAAGATTTCCTACAAATGGTGCATTCACGATCTACATTGGCTTCTTTCTTTAACATTCGGCTTCACAACCCTATATGCACGAAAGTAACATAAATGCACACATATTAGAGCTAAAACCTGATAAAAGTAATGCTCATCATAAGGAAAGAATACTTCGCATTCTTATCACACAAGTACTTATCATTTTGAATGAAAATCCCAATCCTATGTGTTACTTTTAAAATTTTTTGAATCGAAACCCTAATCCAATGTTTTCTATTCGTAATGTGTCCTATTTTTTAATCAAAGCTCTAATTCTATGTTTTATTT
This sequence comes from Dioscorea cayenensis subsp. rotundata, assembly GCF_009730915.1. Classification (NCBI taxonomy): domain Eukaryota; kingdom Viridiplantae; phylum Streptophyta; class Magnoliopsida; order Dioscoreales; family Dioscoreaceae; genus Dioscorea; species Dioscorea cayenensis. The sequence continues at coordinate 3,357,585 of NC_052490.1, forward strand.
CTGAATGTTTCCTATTTTTTATATTTTAATCATAACAATTATCGTGCCTTTTCCATTCATAATATTTCATATTTTTCGGGCAAAACCATAATTCATGGTTTTCTTTTCGCAATGTCTCCTATTTTTCGGTTTTGAATCAAAACCCTAATTCTCTATTTTCTTTTCATAATGCCTCCTATTTTTAAATAAAAATCCTAATTCTAATCCTATGTTTTCTTTTAGTAATGTCTTCTATTTTTAAATCAAAACACTTGTCCTCTGTTTTCTTTTTGTAATATCTCATGCCTTTCAATCAAAACCCTAGTCGTATGTTTTCTTTTGGTAATGTTTGCTATTTTTGAATCAAAACCCTAATCCTATGTTTCCTTCTCGGAATGTTTCATATTTTTTAATTAAAAACATAATTCTATTTTCTCTTTTGGAAATGGCTTCTATTTTTGAATCAAAACCATATTGATTCATTTTCTTTTTGGAATGTCTAGTATATTTGAATGAGAGGAGACATTTAAAAAAGAAAACATAGGATTAGGGTTTTTAGTAAAAAAAAAGTAGACATTCGAAAAGAAAATAAATGATTACTGTTTTGATTCAAAAATAGGAGACATTATGAATAGAAAATAAACGTTTAGGGTTTTGATTGAAAACTAAAAAATAACACTACAAGAAAATTACTGTTTAGAAACAGTAATTTCCGTTTCTAATCCGTTCCTAAAGTGAATTAGCAATGGATCAGAAACGGAATTTATCTGAATTTTGAATACACATTTTGTTTCTAAATTTGAATAGAAATGAAAAAAATTTCGTTTCTAAATTTAGAAACGATTGGGGAAAGCATTATATTTCTAATTTTTTTGAAAAAAATTAAAAACAAAATAAGATGTGTTGCTAATCCGTTCTAAGTTACAAAAAAATAGAAACGGATTCCAAACGAAAATATTTTTCTATTTTTATTTTTTTGTTCCCCTATTAGAAACAATAGCTTTTTTGTTCCTAATCCGTTCCTAAAGTTTTTTTAAAATTAAAAAACAATATTCAAACAAATAAATCCGTTTCTAATCCGTTTCTAACATTTAAGTCAATAAAATAAAATAAAATTTATATCCCTAATTATTTTTAAAAACCTGCTACATAAATTTTTAACCTAGAACACCAAGAAATAAGATAAACTCATCAATTCATACAAAAAGAAATATTTAAGTATATATGTTCAACACAAAATAATAAGTATACGACAAATACAACTATAAGCCAACATCATGATCGTCAGTAACTGGTTGTGAGCCATGTGTGGTAAACTGCGACTGATGAAGAATCCTCCTTTCAAAACTCATCATCATGTCCTTCATTTGACGCATCATCTCCGCACGATATTGGTCCCTCTCCTCTTTCATTTCAAGCAAACTTTGTTGAAGCTCCTTGTTATTATTTTTTACTTGGCCAAGCGTCTGTTGAAGCCTCTCCTCACCATCTTGGACTTGGTCAAGTGTTTGTTGAAGCCTTTCCTCACGATCTTGGACTTGACTAAGAGTTTGACGCAAATCTCTAACCTCAGCATGTAGTGCCTAAGATGATGAACCTGTGGACAAACTCGAAAATGAATGTGGATAAAAGATACACGCCTGGGACCCTATTCCATAAACCCGACTTTTCTTTCGTCCCCCAACGGCCTCATAGTACAAAGCTGTTTCATCCACAATAGGAAGCTCGTCAAGCCCTTCTTGCGTTTGAGATGCTTGCTCCACAAGCTCCAGATAGCGATCCTACATCAATTAACTCAACTCATTAAATATTATTCTTAAACCAACTAAATATAAACTCACAATAACATTGTAGAGAAAGTCAATAATTAAAAACTGCACAAAAAATTGTTCTGCTTAACTTAATAGATTGAGCACGTGCATCAACAAGCATGGAGGTACCCTTCTGAGTTACTTCAAAAAGCTCAAAAGGGCGAGGATCACGTCCAAGCCTCGATCGCTAGAATAATACAACAAATTGAATTTTGTTACAATTAGCACCAAACAAATTCTTTATAATTTAAAAGCACATTTATATAAATATTAAACAAATTACCAATCTATCCACATGGGAAGCATGAGAAATGGAACCTCCTGTGTGTCGGGATATACCAGATCCAGGTCGTTCAATCTCCGTGAGTCAGTTTGCGGTAGCTTTCTCACACCGAGTTTTAAATTCCGGGGAATTCCATGCCTCGGTCCATGTCTTCCATGCAGAGTCAGACGCATGCATTGATTTTTCTTTCCCCTTTCTCAAACTACACATCAATGCTCTATACCGTTCGGCAGCTTTACGTTGCCATGCCATCTTAATAGCAGACAACATTGATTCATCCCACACAAAGAATTTCTGTAGTTTAACATAAACAAACATACATATTATATTTAATTATAGATTTAAAAATACTAACCAATGTTTTATATTAAACTACTAATGTTTTGATAATTATAATTATAGTAAACTACTAACAATAAACTCTTAATTATGGAGAACGACACTATATAATTAATAATTAAATAAAATTTACTTCCACAAGCAACATCAATTACGTGCTTTGCCAACATCCAAACAATCATGATAATGATTTTCAAATTCACTAACAATTACCAATTTAATTACTAACTAAGGAATAATATTTTAATGATGTAGATGACATAATACTTATGCACAAATAATCTTTAGGTTTGTGAGGATAAATTAACGTTACAATTTATTTATCCTCACAAACAACATCAATTATTTATTTTTGCCAACATGTTAAGGATTTACAAATTCAATAAATATTACAAATATAAGCGAACAAATTTATTTTAAATATTATATAAATCTACCTGAAATTCATTCTAATAGAAGTCTTTTGTCTCCTTAGAGACATTCTTCCAATTGTATCCATTCTCATCCATTCTTTCCTTAAAGATGAATGTAATTTTTTGAGCATAGACGTCTGAGGGATGCAACCTACAAATATACAAAGATAATGAATAAATTAAATACCTCACCATTACCAATTGTACATAAAAATATAGCAATTTTAATACTTACATACCATTTACTAGCTTTATGCGTGGTCTTCTTGACTCATCAATAGTAAGGGGCAAGCAATCCATGGATGATGTCAGGGTATCTCTAGCATGCATAGTAGGCTCGCCATTAGGGGTAACCCCTCCACTAGCACAAGGAGTAGAAGCTGAAGATGATGATGATCCCGCACAAGCATTAGCAACAGATCGAGGTAATGGCCGTGACAATACATTCGGTGCAGAAGTAACTTGAGCTGGAGCATCACGTGCTATCGAATGTAAACTATCGGATGAACCTCTGTAACTTGAACCTCCTTTACAACCCTTCCCTCTCATTTTGCTTGAACAAGTACTGTTATATAAAAAAATATACAAATACATATCTTAAGGAACTAAAAAGCAACTTATGCTATTATTATTATTCATTTCATTACTTTTAGGAGTTTTATAAAATATATTACCTTAATTTATTCACTACCACTTTCAATTTCATCGAACTCATCATCTTCATCATTGCTTTCTGATTCAAATATAGGATCATCTTCAACCTCAATGTCTTCATCATCAATTTCAATTAATTCTCCACTTGGATCATTTAGAGATTGTTCTTCATCATCAACATTCATTTGTATAGATGAAACTTCCATTTTATCTTGCTGAAAAGGTTCTTCACATGTTGTCAATGTCTTCAGTTGAACTTGTTTAGGAAGCTCTACAACATATCTAGCTTTTACTTTGAACACTGCCCACCAGTCGGCCTTGTCACATTTTAAACTAGGATATGTTGCATAATTAACTTTAATTGCTTGGGAGGCAAGAACAAATGGTTCATATTTATTGAAGAACCGCTTATGATTAACATCCACGAGTTTATATTGTTGATGACATTTTGTACCCACTTTCGGTGTTGGATCAAACCAATCACATTTAAACAAGATTGTTCGCTTAATTGGTAATCCCGGGTACTCCAAGCATAAAACCTCAACTAATTGACCATAGTAGTCATTTTCATATGTAGTATAATTCGTGCCCTTTACACATACACCACTATTTTCATCTGTAGCCATTTACAATGCACCCATTATAAGACTTATAGCTCCTTAATGGACCTTTTGATAAGTCCTTCAAGAATTGGTTGGAAATGCCTTTGCAAGGATCATGAGCAAACTGGTGAAACCATGCTGCAAATTCATGTTCTATTATTTCATCAACATGTCTATCATCAATGTGTTGATTCTCCACAATTAATTCATCAACAAAGATCCTGATACATTGAAATATAACCTTATATTAGTATATAGGCGGAGGTGAAGTACGTAATCTTCTTAATAAAAAAAAAGTAGTCATACTTGGTAAATGGTTGCACTTCTGGACAATTTAATAAGATGTACATTTGTGCTGCTGCATATTCATCTTCATTAAGATATTTAATTTTTTTCCCTTTTCCCAATGTTCTATCGGGACGTATGAAAATTGATAAGTTGCCAAAATGTTCTTCTGCATCTTCTCCACCATCATCATTACGGGGTATCTTTCGATGTCTTGTCCTTACATGTGGTTCAAAATAATGTGTGCAAAATGATGTTGCTTCCTCAACTAAGTAGGCGTTGCATATGGAGCCTTCAACTCTTGCTTGATTTCTCACATTTTTTTTCAGTTTTCTGAGATATCTACAAATTTATATATATATATTTAATGAGTCAGTTGATATGATTCAAGTAGATAGTGCACAACAACAATTTAAAGGTTTTTACCTCTCAAATGGATACATCCATCGATATTGTACTGGACCCGCAATCCATGCTTCATAAGCCAAATGCACCGGAAGATGCTCCATTGAATCAAAAAAGCTTGGGGGAAATATACGCTCTAATTTACAAATAATTAGAGGAATTTCTTCATTAAGCCATAACATGTTTTCTTCTTGGAGTACAGTCGAAGTGAGCTCTCTAAAAAAATTACTCATTTCTGTTAATGCCTGCCAAACATTTGATGGAAGCAATTCCCGAAATGCTATTGGGAGTAATCTCTGCATAAAGACATGACAGTCATGGCTTTTCATACCAAAAAGCTTTAGCTTTCGCATATCAACACATCGGCCTATATTCGACACATATCCATCCGGGAATTTAAGATTGCGAAGCCATTCACAAAGCACAATTTTTGATTGCCTATCAAGAGTGTAGCATGCTTTCGGATATTTTCCGGTAGCATCATCTTTTTCTAAGGTATGTCGACAACAGAATTCCTACAAATCTTTCCTAGATTTAATATTATCTTTACTCCTCCCTTCCACATTCATAACAGTGTTGAATATATTATCAAACACATTATTTTCAATATGCATAACATCAAGATTGTGTCGAATGAGATTTGTCTGCCAATAAGGTAACTCCCAAAAAATGCTCCGTTTTCTCCAACCACTGAACCTAGCATTGCGGCTATTAATCTCACGTGCGCCAGAATCTACAACACTCCTCAAGCCCAAATATTCTATTTCTTTCAAGATTTCTTCACCATATGCAATAGTTGGAGCTGTCTTTGTTACTGTTCTATTTTTCCGGAAAGCTGTTCTGTTTTTTCTGAATGGATGATTATGAGGTAAGAATTTACGGTGATTATCAAACCAAGATTGTTTCCCACCTTTTGTTAGAGTGAATGCATCTGAATCTTATTTGCAATACGGACAAGCAGTCCTACCCGCAGTGCTCCACCCAGACAACATTGAATATGCTGGAAAATCACTTATGGTCCACATAAGAGCAGCACGCATCTGAAAATTATTTTTCTTTGATGCATCATAAGTCTCAACACCAACTTCCCACAAATGCTTCAATTCTACAATTAAGGGTTGCAAATACACATCCAACATATCCTTCGGATTTCTAGGGCCAGGAACTATTATAGTAAAAAACATATACTCCTCTTTCATACATATAGAAGGGGTAAATTGTATGGAGTGAGTATTACTGGACAAGAAGAATATTGTTGACCTGACTTCCCAAAAGGTTGAAATCCATCAGTACACAATCCCAATCTTACATTTCGATTTTCTGATGCAAATGAAGGATGGGTACTATTGAAATGCTTCCACGCAGGGCTATCAGAACAATAACGCATAACCCCTTCTTCTAGCTCATGTTCTACATGCCATCTCATTTCTTTTGCTGTCATATTTGATGCATACAATCTTTGTAGCCTTGGGGTTAAAGGAAAGTAGTACATCTTCTTGTATGGGATATTTTTTTTTTTTTAGATAAACCAACTCTTCGCTGCTTATATCTAGGAAACTCACAAAGTTTGCAACTCATTAATTCATTGCCTTCTCCCCAGTATATCATGCATCCATTAGGACAACAATGAATCTTCTCAACTGGTAGGCCCAATCCTTGAACTAACTTCTTTGTGTTGTAGAAGTTATCTGGCATTACATTATCAGTCGGTAATAATTCTTTCAAAAATTGGCAAAAGCCATCAAAGCATCTCTCTGTCAAATGATGTTCTGCTTTTATGTTTAACAATCTTGCAACAGCCGATAATTATGAATGATTTTCAAAACCTAGCCACGCCTCCTGATTAGCAGCTCTTAGCATTTCAAACAATTTTTGAGCAACTGCATTTGGAGGTTCCTCTGTGTTAGTATGAGAGAAATCAGGACCTGTAATGTCCATGACCATTTGTTGGCATAGATTTTGCGATAGTGGTTCAACACCCAAAACTGATTCATTTCCCACATCTTGTCCATGAGTACTACTATCAGACATAGAAGGTTCTCCATGGAGAACCCACAAATAGTAGTATGGTACAAATCCATACTTCATAAGATGATATCTAATGGTGTCTTCCATGTGAAAAGCTCGATTTTGGCACTTGCGATGATTACATGGGCACTTAATTTTGATACCATCCATACATTCTGGATGAATTTTTGCAAAATCGATGAACTCATTTATTCCTCGCAAGAAATTGGGATTCAAAAGTCCATCCTTAAGCCTAGCATACATCCAACTCCTATTTGCAGACATGTTACTAATAGTTCTGTGTCAAAAATGTAAAATCAGTCAACACACTCATTATATCATTAGCCCTTAAATTCATTAACTAAAAAACAAACAAAAAATGAGAATGAAATGGTCATATAAAAGCTAAGTTGTTAGCTAATACCAACTAAAAATGTACAATTGACCCATTATGATAACTATTTCAAACATCAATAATTGGTCCATTTATATAGCTCACTTGTGCAATAGTTTGTTAACAAGATCCTTTTAAGAAATACATCATGCAAAAAACAAATATGATTTTCACAAGAAAGAGGTGATACCTTCTCTTTACCAACAAACAATTGAGAACTCAACTACTTTCACCGCATCAAATCGCACGAAATGCAAATAAAACTGCAGCAACAAGGGAAATGGTTAGAATTTCATGTACAGTGGAAAAATGTCATAATCCTATTAATAATAACAATAATAAATTAATAAATAAATAAATAAATAAATAAATAATAAATAATAAATAAATAAATAAATAATAAAAATTAGGCAAGAATCTAGATAGAAGGAATACACAAGTTCATGTGCAAAGCTAAAGATGAAAGAAATAAGAGCCATAAAATGTTGCCATGTTGGACATCATAATCCAGACCAAACAAAGATGGGGCGAAAAGCTGGACTTCTCCTTTTAAAGCACCAACTAGTGGCTTCATTCACTAAAAGCTTTTAGCTTATCACATTTGTTAGTTTATTTATCCTGCACTTATTAAGCTGCAAGCACCACACCTCAAAGACCTCTTTATTTAAAAGTAATCAAATAAAAAAAATAAAAATATAATAATAATAATAATAATAATAATATAAAAGATTATTAAAAAAATTTTAAAAAGAGTTTATATATAAATAAAAAATGTGCCCTAGATAAGGGCCACACTCCCATTACTCTTTTTCTCCTGCTTTATGCACTTAAATAAAAAAAAATTAAACAACTAATTGCTCATTCAACATGAATAATACTTGACATGAATAATGGCAAGCATCGCTTAGAAGCTGAAAAAGTATGCACATTGCACACAAACACACACACTCTTGGAATAAGGAGGACTGTTGCTCCTCGTGAACCTGCAAACAAAACTGATGAATATATATTGGAAGAACTAATGAAATGGGTTGATTCATCTGATGAGTCAAATCATATGGTTGGGATTTGCCATGTGACAATATAACAGTGAAGTAGTAATAGAGTGAAGTGGAGTCAGACATGATCTGTGTGTTTTATATTGTAAAATGAGCCCATAAACACAACTAAAAAGCACCAATCAATGTTCAATCTCCCTTTGGTCATATTACAATTTTTCCTAATTACTGCATCCATGATGTCACTGCTGCACAAACATCAGTGAGAAAATCATAATAGATAATGTTACCTAACGGCAATGTTAGTCCAGCTTTGGAAACTGCATTAGGAATCGATGAAGGATCCTTGATGATCACTAGCTGCTTGGGAATACTAACTTTACCTGCATCAGTACACATCATGTAATTTATGTGACAATACATTCAAAGACCTAAAAGATAGAAAATAAAGAGGCTATCCATCAAACGGAAGTGAGACCTACAAAGATAGAAAATATACCCCTCATTAAAAAACAAAACATGAAGTGAATGCCTCTAGAGAAACATCAAAACAAAGAAGAAGTTACAACCATATCAAGGTGTTGAAGTAGATCAACCAATATGAATGGCCCTCTCCAAAAGGAGCAGCCTGGTTAAATCTCACGGATTGTGATATTCAGTATAATTTCTAGAACAAAAAAAAGTAGCAATCAAGTAGATATACATGATTCCTGATAATCTACTGAGACTAGCACAATGCAAAAAGTTTAGGCATAAGGTCACAAGCCAAGAAAAATACCATGTGCAAGTTCATATGCAGATTTTTGGGCAACCTTGCTAATATGATCCATGTTAATTCAACTACTTTTCATATTTAGCTACTTTGGTACCTAGGTCCGGTAAACTCACCATGCGCTTTGACATACCTCATAATAGTAGGATATGCTACTCACAAACACCAGCAAGAACACTGTTTGACAACAAAGACTAAAGCAATGGGACTGCTTAGTCTCTGATAAAGCAAAAAATCAGTTTATGTGATCATAGGAAGTAGCACTACATAATCAATATGGTTAAAAAAGATAATTATTAAGTTATAGCACCCCTAAGACTAGGCATTAAATTTTTTTTTTTCAATAGCAAGGTTGCAATTACTCTCAAATAATACATTGAGATCAAGCATCACAAGATTTGTGATTCAGTAAAAAAGATCAAGAGATTATGTTAGATTTTTGTTCATCACAAAATTAAATTGCCTATATTTTTAAAAAGCCAAAAGTAGCTAATTATTAACTATCACTTTATTATTGCTTGTTTTAAATTGTTAATGTGGCTCAATTTTTTATTGGCAGTCATGTATCATAATTTTTTATTGCCTATATTTTTTATGTTAGATTATGAATGGTTTTGTTATATATTTATTAACTTAAGATGAAGTTTCTAATTTATGAGTAATCTTTGGTTTTAAAGGGCCTGACTTTTACTAGCTCTTGTTTGCTTCCTAGAATTTGTGCAAGCAGGAAAAGGTGATGTGAGAACCACCAAGCCATGCATTTGATTTTGTTCAAAATCTTGAGTAAACCTAACTGATCCTGATTTTGATTAATATTGTATCAGCCTTCACATCAACAATTTTCACTTCTGCATGCATGAGGATGAACCACTAGCTTGCAATAAGAGAAGTTTGTAACCTTTGACTGTTTATTTGCAGGAAGGAGCAGAGGAGGATGTTGAGAACAACAATATAATAATAAAGACATGCCAGATACTTTGTAGGCACAGAAGAAAAAAAGGGCAACATACATGACCAAGTACTAATGAGCTCTACAAATTAGGTTTATCTTTCAACGGTCTATAATTATGTGTATATATATATGTTCCTTGTCGACAGTATGAAATTATGAATGCATCAGTGATGATGGAACTAGAGGGTGAGATGGTGAGATTGATCCATTGCAGGTAAATTTTCCAAACTCAGACATCAATGACTCTTGGCCACAAATAACATCTGTATTGTATGACTTCAATAATTCAATGCATGCAAAATTTTAGTTAATAATTAAGATCATGATTTAATTAACTAGTGAGGTTGTTTCCTATAAGTTTGCAACATATTGATGGGCATCAGATCGGCCAGAAATTGGTGTTGAATTAGTTGTAAGAATAAGAACATATTGAACAACAAATAACATCACCATTAATTCTCAACTTGCACAGGTCATTGAAATGGAGCTATGTAAACAGTCTGTTAAAAGATATTTTTCAACACTTGAGATCCAATTAAGGAAATATTCCTTGACAATCAACATTTGAACCATTCATGGTGCCGGCAGGACAAGGTATTGCAGTATCTGAATGTTCATTTATGTTAAGAAGAATAACACAAGTACAAACATAGAGGACACGTGACTTGTGGAGAAGACACAGACATGTGTTTTTATTTTTATTTTTATTTAAATTGAATTGAGGTTCTAAGTGAATCTCAGATAGTTAGCTATCATCCAACAATATTAGACAGGTCCCCACATAAGATATCAGATTGATTTAGCTCCAAGTCGACTCAATTTCCACTAATTCCAGAGCTCAAGGATCATGGGAACATATGAGCCTTGCTTTTGTAACCAATGTTACCTATAAAAATCGTCTGTCTTTATTATGGTAAAGGAGGAATGGTGGTCTACAGGTCAGCACAATGCAGTTAGGTTCCTGCTCTTGAATTACCAATGCCTCTATATACAAAGCATCAAATTCAGAATGAACATGAAATATTCATCCAAACTGTTGGAAAACTAAATTAAAATTGGAAAAATCAGTCCATCTACAATAAAAAATCCTCTTAAAAAAACAAAAAACAAAAAACTTGGAACTGCAACTCATTATTCTACATCAAATTAACCCTAAACTATCCACCAAAATAAAGAAAAAATAACAATCATCAAACCAAACCCAATTTTTTTCCTTCTTCAACACCATCCACCCAAAACTAAAGATTGCCCTATAATGGCATCAGGATTATGATTAGCAACTAGTAAAACTGAAGTTAATATCTATCAGCATTAGATTCAGCTGACCTACTCAAAATTATTAGCAGAAGTATTCCTGAAGCTTAGAAAATTAGATGTGATAGGCACCTGACAATTACTTCCCAAATTTTCATTAGATATAGTGTTCGTCTTCATGGATATTTGTCTAGACAAAAGTGGATGTTGAAAAGGAATATGTCTAGAAAAAATGTCCCTAATTTATAAAGTAAAATAAAATAGAAACATGTCCCTAATTTATAATGTAAAATAAAACAGAAACATGTCCCTAGATACATGCTTTTCAATATTCACCTTTGTCTAGACAAAATTAAAACTCATGGTTCCCCAAATAGGGTTCAGCTTATAGAAATAAAGCCTCAAAAGGTAGAAAAAAAGGGAGGAAAAAAAAGATAACTCAAACAATAGTGAAAGACCAACCTTGAAGCCTGCCCAGTAAAGCTCCACTTGAAATACCTCCAATTACAGAGTCCGTAAGGTCATCCGATTCTGCCTTTCGAGCATCTCTTCCAAGTTCACGTGCCCCTGGAGATGGGAAAAGGATACATATGAACATAGATTATATTGATGGAACCAAAAACAACATAAGACTCCTATTAGTGGAATAATACTTAGTTCCCATTGTATGGAGGAATTGACAAAAGAATAGCAAAAGGGACAATAAAAAAAAAATCATATCATTATTTTCCCCAATTGTTAGTAGCATTAGTGTAAAATTAAATAAATTAAGTTTTAATCTTTAAAAATGAGTTACACCCTTCATTAGCCCATTTTGTTTTCTTAGGATGTCATAAATTCAAACATAAGCTCAAATCAACGTCTTGATACATGCAACACTGCAAGAAAATGAATTTTTCTATAAAGCAAAATAAAACAGAAACATGTCCCTAATTTATGTCAACAAACTAATCCACAGCCTTCAAATCTTCATGCATCTATCTTCATTGTGATGGCATATTATACTGCTGGCACCATAAATTGTACAAATCTCACTCATTAAGTGTGCTGTTATATTGCTTTTTCCTCTGCCCTAGATGTCTAAACCTTGAATGGTATATAAATTAGCTAATAAATTGAAGGCAATCATAAATCTATAGCAAAAATTTATATTCCATCTTATCAGAAACAAATGCTAGAAAAAGCACTAGGTTAGATCAAACATGCCAATCTAAGTAAACCAAACAAGAAACAAGACTTGAAAGATAATGCTGGAAGGGGTTATGTGGATGGAAGAAGAAGAAACACATCTATTCTCAATCAAAAACGAAAAAAACATGCTTTTTATTAAGCTTCATAAAAAAGGCCTTCAATTTAAAATTCAGGCTGTAAGGGCTGCTAAATAAAACCAAGATTAGCTGTATTTAAGAAAAATAACAAAACAAATTAAACTAAACCAATTGAAAATAATATCTTACTTTAGCAATATTTTCATAAAGTTTATTTTTATATAAAGAGCAGCAACCGTCATTTTAAAGCCTCGTAACAGTGGTATAAAATTTTGGTGAGACTCAATAAATCTATCCATTTTTGTTTTTTTTAAAAAAACCAACTAAACATACCTTGTTAGGTTGATTTGAAAGTAAAGGCCAATGCCAAAGCTCCCCTAAAGCCTAGAAAGGATTGTTTAACTAAGCTCGGTTACTAGTCAGAGTCTGAACCGCTTAGTTAAATCCAATTAAATTCCAGAGTGAAAACACAAAGCAAAGAAAAAATTTCAAATCCCAATCTCAAACTGAAAGCCAATATCAATACCATAAAATGAAGTAATCCGTTTTGTCAGGCTAGGTCAACAAATCATGGATGAGCTTAACCCACTATAAAAACACCCAGCGCATAAACACATAATAAACCATTCAAAACATTGTGGAGGGAGTTCAACTATGAGCTGCATAACATCAACAACCATAAACTTCAAGCTAAATATTACCGCAATAGCAACCATGAACAATTGCCAAATTGGCAGCTAAAGATGCGGCATGCGCCCTCCTGTGCTTCGAAATCAGTCCAAATCCTCCACCAACCACACCTGAAACAACGCAACCCAAATGAATTCCCATCTCTTCGCATTACTTCAAAGATTTTTCAAAAGATTAAAGGGATTCAAGCCTAGGGTTTATAGAAAGGCAAACCTCTGGATCTAATTAGGTTGGGGGCAAAAATGGCATTTAAGCAAAGAAGAACACGCCGGAGATAATCAAGGACAGGGAGACGCGCGGCGGCGGCGGTGGCACGGCGGCGGGGGTACTTCGAGGGATCGATTGAAGAGAGGCAAAATGAAGAAGAGAAGCAAGCTTATCAAGCTGACATAAGATTAGCTTATTAAGCATTTTTTAAATTTATTTATTTATATATAATTTTGCACATAATTTTATAAGACTCTATGAAAGAAAAAACTAAATTTTACCAAATATGATAAATTTTAGCCTAAACTAATTATAATCATTTCAAATATTTCAATACTTTGATATAAATAATTTTTCATGGAATAAGTATTAATTATTTGAGATGATAACATGACATTAATAGCAAGCAATAATATATTAATTTTTAAATCCGTTTCTAGTCCCTTTCTAATAGAAACGGGTTAGCAACGGATATTTTTTTAATATTTAATAATATTTACATAATCTATTAATTTTTAAATCCATTTCTAGTCCCTTTCTAACAGAAACGGATTAGAAACGGATATTTTTAATATATAATAATATTTAAATAATATATTAATTTTTAAATCCGTTTCTAATCCCTTTCTAACAGAAACGGATTAGAAACGAATATTTTTAATATTTAATGATATTTAAATAATATATTAATTTTTAAATCCGTTTCTAGTCCCTTTTTATTAGAAACGGCTTTGAAACGGATATTTTTTAATATGTAATAATATTTAAATAATATATTAATTTTTAAATCCGTTTCTAGTCTCTTTCTAATAGAATCGGATTAGAAACGGATAATTTTTTTATATTTAATGATATTTAAATAATATATTAATTTTTTAAATCCGTTTCTAATCCCTATTTATTAGAAACAACTTTGAAACGGATAATTTTTTAATATTTAATAATATTTAAATAATATATTAATTTTTAAATCCATTTCTGGTCTCTTTCTAATAGAAACGGATTAGAAACGGATATTTTTTTATATTTAATGATATTTAAATAATATATTAATTTTTAAATCCGTTTCTAGTCCCTTTCTAATAGAAACGGATTAGAAACGGATATTTTTTTATATTTAATGATATTTAAATAATATATTAATTTTTAAATCCGTTTCTATTCCCTTTCTATTAAAAACGGATTAGAAACGGATAATTTTTAAAATTTTAATAAATCATATTTTTAAATTCCCGTTTCTAAGCCGTTGTTATTAAAATCATATTTAAAACGATTGTTATTCCGTTGCTAATATGTTGTAAATTCAAACAGAATAAATTCTGTTTCTAATATTCTGTTTTTAAATTGTAACTTTCTAGTAGTGTAAGAAACTTTACGAAAATAAAACATAGGATTAGCGCTTTGATTAAAAAATAGCAGGCTTTCATAAGAGAACTGAATGGATTAAGTTTTTGATTGAAAAATAGGAGACATTAATAAAGAAAACATAGTTTAGTGTTTTGAATCAAAACAGATAAATAGGAAACATTAAGAAAGGAAAACTTAGGATTATGGTTTTCATTGAAAGATAGGAAACATTCCAAGAAAAAAACATAAGATTTGAGTTTTGATTCAAATATAGTAGTAATTTCAAAAAAATAAATATGATTAGGGTTTTGATTGAAAAACAGTAGACATTAATATAAGAAAACATAGGATTAGGGTATTCATTAAAAATAGTAGAAATTCCGAAAAGAAAACATACGACTAGGGTTTTGATTGAAAGATAAGAGACATTCTGAAAAGAAAACATAGGATTAGGGTTTTCATTCAAAAATAGTTGACATTCTGAAAAGAAAAGAAAAGATTAGAGTTTTGATTCAAAAGAAGGAGTAATTCTGTAAAGAAAACAATGGTTTAGAGTTTTGATTAAAAATTGAAAAGTAGGACACATTCTAAAAAAATCATAGGATTGGGGTCTTGATAAAAAAATAGTAGACATTCCATAAAGAAAAGAAAGAATTAGATTTTTCATTGAAAAATAAGAGGCATTAAGAAAATAAAATGTAGGTTAGGGTTTTGCATCAAAACAAATAAATAGGAGACATTAAGAAAAGAATACATGTGATTCGGGCTTTGGTTTAATGATAGGAGGCATTCCAAAAAAAAACATAAAATCATGGTTTTCATTGAAAAATATGAGACATTCTGAAAAGAAAATATAAGATTAGGGTTTTGATTGAAAAATAGGAGATATAATTTTAAGAAAATATAGGGTTAAGGTTTTGAATGAACATAGGAGACATTTACTATAAGAAAACATAGGATTAGGGTTTTGATTGAAAAATATGAGAAATTTCAAAAATAAAACCATAGGATTTGGTTTTTGATTGAAAAATAGGAGACATTACTATAAGAAAACATTCAATTAGGGTTTTGATTAAAAACTGAAAAATAAGGGGACATTTCCATAGAAAACATGGGATTATTGTTTTCATTCAGATAGGATTAGGGTTTTGATTCAAAACCCTAAACCTATGTTTTCTTTTTTTTTAATGTCTCATATCTTTCAATCAAAACCCTAATCCTATCTTCTCTTTTTAGAATATTCCTATTTTTCACTTTGAATGAAAACCCTAATCCTTTCTTTTCTCATCAGAATGTCTACTATTTATCAATCAAAATCCTAATCGTATATTTTCTTATCGTGATGTCTCCTATTTTAAATTCGAAACTCTATTCTATATCTATTTTTGGAATGCCTCTGATTTTTCTATCAAAGCACTAATCTTATGTTTTCTTTCCTCAATGTCTCCTATCTATGTCTTCTTTTCATCATGTTGTTATTTATAGGTTTTGAACCAAAATCTTAATCCCCTAATCCAGTGTTTTCTTTTCGGAATGACTCCTATTTATCAATCAAAATCCCAATCATTTCTTTTCTTTTCAAAATATCTGCTATTTTCGAAATAAAATCCTAATCCTATGTTTTTTTTTATTTTAGGAATGTTTGCTATTTTTTAATCAAAACTCTAATCCTATGTTTTCTTATGAAAATGGCACCTATTTTTTGGTTTTAAATTAAAACCCTAATCCTTTGTTTTCTAATAGTAATGTCTCCTATTTTTCAATTAAAACCTTAATCCGATGTTTTGTTTTTGAAATATCTACTATTTGTTGTCAAAACCCTAATCCAATGTTATTTTCGAGATGTCTCATCAAAGCCATGTAATGGTGACGCATACTTATTATATTTCAATCAAAACCATGTAAACCTGTTTTATGCATCATAGTTTTTCAATTAAACACCAAATCCTATGTTTTCTTTTCTTGAATATCTCTATTTTCAATAAAAATCTATTCCTATGTTTTTTTTGAATGCCTCTATTTTTCTAATTGAAACCCTAATCTTATGTTCTTTTTGAGAATGTCACCCCTGTCGAACAATAATAGTATTTTCTTTTTCATAATGCCTGTGTTTTCAATCTAAAACCTAATCTATGTTTTTTTTAAATGCTCTAATTTTTAATCAAAACCCTAATCTTCTATTTTCTAGAAATGTATGTACAATGTTTTATGAATCAAAAGCTAATAAATGCATATTGTTTTATGTAACATCTCCATATCTTAACATCAAAACAATAATCTTTTGTTACCTTTTAGGAATGTCACGACTATATTCAAACGTGATCTTATGTTTTCCTACTTTCAAAATCGTCGCTATATTTCAATCAAAATCTTAATCCTATGTTTTATTTTGTCGTAATGTCCTACGATTTTGTAAACCAAAACCTTAATCCTATATGTTGCTATAGTAATGTCTCCTATAACAATCAAAACCCCAATACTTATATTTTCTTTCCGATACTGCCTACTGTATTTTCGGAATGCTCATATTTTTCAATACCCTAACTATGAGTTCTATGTGAATTAAAAGCAATAAATCGTTGTATTTTTCTTTTCAGTAATGTCTTTTATTTTGCTGATTTTGAATCAAAATCACGAATCTGCTGTTATGTTTTGAAATAGCTCCTACTTTGGAATCAAAAATAATAACTCCTATGTTTTATTTTCAAATGCCTTGTACTCACCAAAACACTAAATCCTTTGTTTTCTTTTCGTCCAAATGCTTATCTCCGGCTTCTGAAGCAAAAACTCCCAACAATATGGTTTTCTAATGACTAAATGTCCCTTGTCGATTGTTGTTAATCAAGAGGAAACCCCAATCCTACGCTTTTCTTATAGTAGTGTCCTATCCAATAAACCGTGAATCCTATGTTTCCTTCCGAAATGTCCCATATAAACCAATCACCTTATTTCTATGTTTTCTTTCGATTATATCTACTATTATTGTTTTGATTAAAAACAATATGATTAGAATAGGAGATATTACTATTTTTGAATCAAAACACTAATCATATAATAATATCTCCTATTTTTAAATAAAATCATAATACTATATTTTATTTTTGGAATGCCAACTTTGTTTGAATCAAAACCGTAAACTATGTTTTATTTTAGAAATGTCTCATATTTCCAATCAAAACCCTAATCCCATGTTTTTTTTAATGTCTAGTATTATTGAATTAAAACCCTAATCCTTTGTTTTCTTTTTAAGCATGTATAATCAAAATTCAGTCTTAAGCTTTTGGATTTGAGAATTTAATCTAATTTTCACTCGAAAACCATATGTTTTCTAATGCCTCCATTTTTAATCATAACTCCTAATCTTATGTTTTCTTTTAGGGAATGTCCGCTATGTATCAAAAACAATAATCGTGCAGAATATTGGGATCTCCCGAGAAAATATATAAGACTAGATTATGATTCAAAAGTGAAAAGTATGATTGTTCAAATACCTAATCCCATCTTAATGTTTCCTATTTATTAGTTTTCAATCAAAACCCTAACAATATGTTTTCTTTTGGAAACATCAGCTAAATAGGAGACATAGGATTGATCCAAAAATAGAGATAGTCCCAAAAGAAAATATAGGATTAGGGTTTTGATTGAAAAATAGGAGACATTACTATAAGAAAACATAGGATTGGTTTTAATAAGAAAATTGGAGCTATTTCGAAAAGAAAACATAGTATTATGGTTTTGATTAAAAAATAGCATAGTTTCCCAAAACAAAAGATAGCAAACATTACTATAAGAAAACACAGTATTATGGTTTCTTTTGGGAATATGTTTTCTTTTCATAATGTCATATATTTTTGAATCAAAACTCTAATCCTATTTTTTTCTTTTGGAAATGTCCACTATTTTTTGGTTCTTAATCAAAAGCTTAATCCTATGTTTTCCTATAGTAATGTCTCCTATTTTTTCAATCAAAATAATAAACCTATGTTATGTTTTGTGAATGTGTCCTATCCTTCAATCAAAGGCCTAATCCTATGCTTTCTTTTCAGAATATATCCTATTTTTTAATTTTGAATGAAAAAACTAATCCTTTGAATCAAAACCCTAATCCTATTGTTTCTTATAATAATAACTCCTATTTTTCAATCAAAACTCTCATCCTATGTTTTTTTTAGGAATGCCTCCGATTTTTTAATTAAAACACTAATCATATATTTTCTTTTCACAATGTCTGCTATCTTTCCGTCAAACACTAATACTATGTTTTCTTTTCTTCATATCTTTTATTTATAGTTTTGAATCAAAACCGTAACCATCTAATCTATTATTTTCTTTTCAGAATAGCTCCTATTTTTCAATCAAAAACCTAATCCTTTCTTTTCTTTTGGGAATGTTTGCTACTTTTGGAATAAAACTCTTATCCCATATTTTCTTTTTATAATGTTCTGCTATTTTTGGATCAAAACTCGAATCCTATGTTTTCTTTTGGAAATGTCCCTGTTTTTTAGTTTTTAATCAAACCCTTAATATTTTGTTTTCTTATACTAATGTCTCCTATTTATAACCCTAATCTTATGTTTTATTTTTGGAATGTCATATTTTTCAATCAAAATTATAATTCTATATTTTCTATTTGAAATGCCTACTATATTTGAATCAAAACCCAAATCCTATATTTTCTTTTCCGAATGTCTACTATTATTTAATCGAAACCATAATCCTATGTTTTCTTATTGTAATGTCTCTTATCTTTCATTCAAAACTCTAATCCTATGTTTTTCTTCGGAATTGACTATATTTGAATCAAAACAATAATCCTATATTTTCTTCCCATAATATATGTTATTTTGCAAACAAAACCCAATTCCTAGGGTTTCTAATCTTAATGTCTCATATTTATCAGTGTTGAAAAGAAAAAGTAGGTCTAGGTTTTATTCTTCAAAACTGATAATTGTATGTTTTCTTTTTGTAATTTGTCCTTTGTTTTCTTTGCATAATGCCTCTTATTTTTTATTAAAATCCTAATCCCATGTTTTGTTTTCAGAATGCCTCCTCTTTTTGAACAAATCCCTAATCTTTTGATTTCATTTGGGAACGTCTCCTATTTTTTAATCAAACCATAATCCTATATTTTACTTTCGGATTGTCATATTTTTCAGTCACAATCTTAATCCTATGTTTTCTTTTCAGAATGTCTTCTATTTTGGAATCAAAACTCCAATCTTAAGTTTTCTTTTTCAGAATGTACCTTATTTTTGAATGAAAACAATAATTCTATGTTTTTGTTTCACAATGCCTCATATTTTTTAATCGATTAGAGTTTTGAATGCCACCTATTTTTCAATCAAAACCCTAATCTTATATTTTATTTTTGAAATGTCTGGTATTTTTTTTCTTTTTATAATGTCTCATATCTTTCAATTAAATTTCCAATCATATGTTTTATTTTCATAATATCTACTATTTTTTATTCAAAATCCTAATCCTATGTTTTATTTTCGGAATGTCTTATATTTTTCAATGAAAACCTTAATCATATGTTTTCTTGGAATGTCTATTATATTTCAATCAAAACCAAAATCCAATGTTTTTTTTTCTAATGTCAACTATTTTTGAATCAAAACCGTAATCCTATATTTTTTAATAGTAATGTCTACTATTTTTCAATCATAACTCTAATCCTATATTTTCTTTTAGGAATGCCTACTATATTTGACTCAAAACTGTAATCCTATGTCTTATTTTGGGAATATCTCATATGTTACAATCAAAACCCTAATCCGATGCCTTCTATTTTTTAATCAAAAAAATAATCCTATGTTTTTCTTTTCGTAATGTCTCATATTTTTTTAGATTTCAATCAAAACCCTGAACCTATGTTTTCTTTTCGGAATGACTCTTATTTTTTAATCAAAATGCTCATCGTATATTTTCTTTTTTGAATCTTTTATTTTTGAATCAAAACCCAACTCCTATATAATTTTTTGGAAATACCCCCAATTTTTCGCTTTTTAATCAAAACACTAATCATAAATTTTCTTATAGTAATGTCTCCTATTTTAAATAAAAACCCCGATCCTCTGTTTTCTTTTCAAAATGTACCATGTTTTTAATCAAACCCCTAATCCTCTGTTTTCTTTTCGGAATGCCTACTATTTTGTTAATCAAAAACCTAATCCTTTGTTATCCTATATTAATGTCTTCTATTTCTCATTCAAAACCCCAATCCTATTTTTTTCTTATAGTAATGTTTCCTATTTTTCAATCAAAACTCTAATCCTGCGTTTTACTTTTTGTATGCCTAGTATATTTGAATATAAACCCTAATTCTATGTTTTCTTTTTGGAATGTCAACAATTATTGTTTAAATAAAAACAATAACATTAAGATAAGAGGCATTACTACTTTTTGAATCAAAACCCTAATCCTCTGTTTTCATATAGTAATGGCTCCTATTTCCCATTCAAAACCCTTATCCCTTGTTTTCATATAGTAATGTCTCCTGTTTTTTAATCAAAACCCTAATTCTATGTTCTCTATTTTTGGAATACCTACTATATTTGAATCAAAACCTAATTCTATGTTTTCTTTTCGGAATATCTACTATTATTGTTTTGATTAAAAACAATAACATTAGGATTGGAGACATTACTATTTCTGAATCAAAACCTTGATCCTATGTTTTCTTATAGTAATGTCTCCTAATTTTCAATCAAAACCCTAATCCCAATTTTTTATTTTAGCAATGTCTCCTATTTTTCAATTAAAAATCTAATCCAATGTTTTCTTTTCGAAGTCCTATTTTTTAATAAAAACCCTAATCTGATGTTTTCTTTTGGAAATGCCCGTATTTTTTGGTTTTAATCAAAACCCTAATCCAGTGATTTATTTTGGTAATGTCTCCTATTTTTCAATCAAAAGCTAATCCTATGTTTTCTTTTCAAAATGTTTCATATTTTTGAGTTAAAACCCTAATATTATGTTTTCTTTTCTTTTTGTAATGTCTGCTATTTTTTAATCAAAACACTAATCCTAAGTTTTCTAATAGTAACGTCTCTTATTTTTAAGTCAAAACCCTAATCCTATTATTTCTTATAATAATATCTCCTATTTTTCAATCAAAGCTGTAATCCTATATTTTCATTTCGGATTCCGTACTATATTTGAATCAGAACCCTAATCCTATGTTTTCTTTTCGGAATGTCTCCAATTTTCCACCCAAAACAAGAATAGTATGTTTTCTTTTGTTAATAACTCATATTTTTTAGTCAAACCCCTAATCTTAATTTTTTTTAATACTTCTTATTTTTTAATCAAAACTCTAATCTTATGTTTCTTTTATGTATTTCTGCTATTTTTTATTCAAAACCTTAATCATATGTCTTATTTGTGGAATGTCTCATATTTTTCAATCAAAACACTAATCTTATGTTTTCTTTTGGGAATCCCTACTATAATTTAATTAAAACAATAATTCTATTGTTTCTTTTTGGAATGTCTACTATTTTTTAATCAAAACTCTAATCCTATATTTTGTTAAAGTAATGTCCACTATTTTTCAATCAAAACCCAAATCCAATGTTTTTTTCCCGAAATGGCAACTATATTTGAATCAAAACCCTAATCGTGTGTTTCCTTTTCAAAATGTCTCCTATTTTGCAAACAATACCCAAATCCTATATTTTCTTTTGTTAATGTCTCCTATTTATTAGTTTTGAACCAAAACCCGAACATATGTGTTATTTTCGCAATGTTCCATATTTTTCAATTAAAAACCTAATCCTTTCTTTTCTTTTCAGGTTGTCTGCTATTTTTGCATCAAAATTCCAATCCTAAATTTTATTTTCGGAACATGTCCTATTTTTCAGGTTTGAATCAAAACTAGAATGCTATCTTTTGTTCTGGGATTGTCTGCTAATTTTTAATCAAAATGGCAATCCGATGCTTTCTTTTGGGAATGTCACATATTTTTAAATCAAAACCCGAATCGTACATTTTATTTTCAAAGTGCCTCCTATTATTCAATCAAAACCTTAAGCCTATGTGATCATTTTTGGAATGTTTACTATTTTTGAATTAAAACCGTAATCCTATGTTTTTCTTATTGTAATGTCTCTTATTTTATTTTGTCAAAACACTATTGCTAAGTTTTCTTTTCGGAACGCCTACTATATTTGAATCAAAACCCTAATCCTTTTTTTTTCTTTTTGGAATGTCAATTATTTTTTACTCAAAACCCTAATCCTATGTTTTTTTAGAATGTCTAGTATCTTTCAATCAAAACACAAATCCCTTTGTTTTATTTTCTTAATGTCTGCTATTTATTAGTTTTGAATCAAAGCCCTAACCAATGTTTTCTTTTGGCATTGTCTCCTATTTTCAATCTAAAATATAATCATTTCTTTTCTTTTTGGAAAGTATGCTATTTATGAATCAAAACCATAATCTTTTATTTTCTTTTCGGAAAGTGTACTATCTTTGAGTTTTGAATCAATTCTCTAATCCATTGTTTCATTTTTGGAATGTCTCATTTTTTTAATCAAAACACTAATCCTATATTTTGTTTTTGGAATCTTTGCTAATTTTTAATGAAAACCATAATCCTATGATTTTTTTCTCTTATTGTGTCCTATTTTTTAATCAAAAAGCCTAATCCTATGTTTTCTTATAGTAATGTATCACGCCCCAAACCCGGCTGACCAAACCAAGTGCCAGACAAACGGCCACAGACCCATAAGGCATGACCCCATAGGCCACCAAGGACTCATAATCTGATTTAGGACAAGCAAATCTATAACAAACCAATTGAGTTACAGGATTATAGACTCTACACAGTACACAATACCGGGGTACAAGCAGTCCAAATACAAAATACAAGAATACAGTGATAGAAAAAGACAACAACTCAAATTTTACAATGGAACCACACCTACAGACAGTCTTTCAAAGTCCACACTGGCCTACCACTCTTGATCTGAAAAGGATTTAAACAAATCCATGAGCTTACTAGCCAATATGGTTTATAAATCTCGATTTCAAGAATAATTTAAAGTTTAAACATAGTTTAAACAAATACAAAATAAATAATTTAATAGAGGTATAGTTCTCAAGTAATACCGCTATTCAAGATAACTGTAATCAAAAGAATACCATATTTCAAACCACAAACAATAATTCGCCATAAGTGAACATAAGTCTTCAAAACATAATTTAAACAAAATAGAAAGTGAAATATTCTAATAGAAGAATATTTCCAAATATGATTTACAGGATTTCAAAACCCAGAAATATGATATAAAAACTACAGAAACTTCAAGGCAAGACAAAAAATTTGCGTCTAAGATAATCACAGAAATCAATAACACATAAATAGTGCAATTGATAAAATCAAAATCAAAAGTCAAACCAAAATGTAACAGATTCCATTGTATGTCTCCAAATTCACTATAGACACCGGAAGCTATTTGTTTACCATTGGTGACCCGAGCCAGAATAACAAAGATCATTTATTATCCTCGGTGACTCGAGACTATATCAGGTGGCCATTAATTATTTCACCGAACGGATACGGTGCGAAACTGCATTCTCATTTTTTCAGAATTTCTTCTCAAGAATGTCAGGGTTTAACCCCCCAAATGACTGGGTTGCATATTGCTCATTTGGAGACCAAAACATCCAGACAGATTTCAAAGCCAAAATAAAGAATATTCACAAGTTTTTCCCAAATACTCACACGAGCAAAAATACAAAATTTCAGAATCCCACTTTAGGGAAAATGACTGAATAAATAGAAATTATTTATAAAATCATATAAATGAATAAATCGTCTAATAAAAACCAATCACCCTGAAAATTTACACTCTCAATGTCTCGGCATAATATCAATTCTAACATGTTTTATTTCACAACACATAACTCCAAGATCATACCAAAAAATGCAAAGATATTTTGCAGTACTAAACTTAGGAAAATCTTAAATATTTTTCCTTGTCAAATCATTCACAAAATTTAGTCTCACAAAGTGAGAAAAATCATGTTACATCTAAAGATTCTACATATAGACGTTATCATGCGCATGTCTTTTTAATGCGTCATAAATCATAATCTACAAATACAATAAACTTGAAATTTTGCAGGCTGAAAAATAAGGTGATAATGAATATTTTCTTTACTGAGCACTTTGCTTGATTGCATTTATTAAATCCGGAATTTGAATCTAAATATGCATGTCTACACAGTAATACCTCCAAGACATGTTATCTAGAATCTATCATATCTTACAGAATACATATCTCCTGATGTATTCACTTCTAACATTCACCCAAATTAACATTTTCTCTAAACACATATATACCCATCAAACCTGCACATCTACTCAATATTATTAATAATTAACATACACCCTTTAAAACATAATAGCATCCACTATACATTACCTCAAGAGCTTTGACCTTATCATCATACCATAAATATGATCATAACCCCATCGTATAAGAACAAATAGATAAATAATGAAGTGGTTATAACCAAATATTCTAATGCATATGATGCATTAAAGTTTCAAAATAAGTAGCTTCCATTTAAAAAAATAACATACCGAAGCATAATTACTAATTCCATAACTAATTAGAGCCATAAATCAGAAATACATGAAAATACCTATTCGACGATAGATAATTTTATAATTAATAACAATAAGCAAGAATACCATAATTAAATAATAGATAATAATTTTTCCGAAAAGAAAATCTTCAAATAATGAAAACATGAGTTCTCGGGGGATTACTTACTTAAAAGAGATTCCTTCAACTTCTAAGACTCCAGTCGACACTAAAGCAACTTCTAGGGGTCCACAAGAATGGCTTTGATGTGCTATATGTTGGGGTATTAGAAGTTATCCATCGAGAGAGTGGCATTAGCAAGAGGAACAGAGACAAACATATCACCACCAAAATACTCAGCAAGACTAATGTCTTCCTTCACAGTATTAATCTTATGAGGTAGATCAAGAATAGTGCACTCAACCTCAGGGAAAACATGAGCTATAGCTCTTGCCATAGTTTTAGTCCCTCCACCAACTTCAACAAATGACTTCAACCCCTTAAACACGTCCCTACAAGTCATCATGACAACATCACCAACAAGCACCAAATCACTAGCCATACCATCATTGAACATCTTGTTAAACTCCAACTTCTCATCAGCCACATCCCCCAACCGATTGCCAAGATAAAACTCAAAAGGAGTCTCTTTTGAGGTCCTCAACCATGGACTCCAGACATGTGAAGAGTCACGCATGATTGGGATCTAGGAGCAAGCTAAGGGAAGGGATGTTGCTCAATGTTTAAGCTTAAAACAAAAGATAGGATATCAGCGTGAGTAGATGCTTTGTGGCTTTGGAAGGATCTTTTGTTTTGGTGAAAAATACTAAGCAAACTAGAGTGGTTATGAAGAGACCAAAAGCTTTCAACCTTTGACAGAGGGATAGAGAGAGCAGAAGCCAACTCAATGAGCTCCATCTCAGCTTGAAGGTTTCTAGAGAGAGGAGAGTGAGAACTAGATAGGTACCAAATAATGTAAACAAGCTCTTCCTCTTTTTCAAGGTTTTGCATGGAAATGAGGCCAAGAATCCCGGCTTGAAAGGTATTTACAAATGAATGAAAACAAAGCTGGGGCCCACATAATGTCTCCTATTTCTGGTAATTTTAATCAATACCCTAATCTGATGTTTACTTTTTGGAATTTGGAATGTCTCATTTTTTTGAATCAAAATCTTAATCGTATTTTTTTTTTTTTCTGAATGCCACTTATTTTCCAATCAAAACCCTAATAATATGTTTTGTTTTCATAACATATACTATTTTCGTGTCTGGGTTCTAGTCTGTGGTCATTGGGGACCTGGCTGTGAAGTGTTATTGCCAGCTCCCGACTTGGTAGTAGCTAGAGTAGATGTTACTGGCTGTGGGCCTTTGGACTGATTAGGACGGCCCTGAGATGATGGCTCAGATCCACCATGTCCTAGCTCTGGACATGTTGATCTTAAGTGTCCAGTCTGACCACATTGGAAGCATTTGCGAAGTGCCTGACACTACCCTTTGTGAGACATCCCACACTTCCAACACTTAGAACCAGTTTCTAAACCTCTGATACTAGGAGCACTATTAGAATGTGGTAATCTCTGCTGCTCACTGCTCTGAGATGGTGGAGGTCTACCAGGGCCTGAAGTAGAAGTGCCCCTAGCAGAACCCTCATTCCTGCTCTTCTTGTAAGGTTGGCCCATCTCCATGCTTCTTCTCTTAGCAATGTTCTCTCGAACTCTCTTGCCTTCCCTAACCAACTGCTCTAGTCTCAACGCTGACTGTACCATCTCCTTGAAGTTTTGCTTACTTGCGATTGTCATTCTTTCTCTAATGCCCAAGTTTAAACCATTTTCAAATTTTAAAAAAAAGAACTTCCTTAGTAGGTGCTAACTCTGGAACAAAACCAGGCAAATCCTTCAACTTTGTCTCATATTCTGTAACTGTCTTGTTCCCTTGACCTAGTCTCATAAATTCATGCCTCTTCTGGTCATGATGAAACCAGGTGTAATATTCTTCATCAAATTCTCGGAAAAAGTTTAACCAAGTAACCTGCCCAAATGATCTGCTCTTCAAACTTTCCCAAAAAATTCGAGCTCTACCATCCAACAACCTAGTAACAACCCTGAGTCTCATCTCACCACCTAGACTCATATCATCAAAAGTAGCAATCACTCTCTTGATCTACTCTTTAGCAAGCATGGCATTACTAGTGCCAACAAAAGAAGCACATCCAAGCTATCGGGCTTCCTTCAAGAGCTTAGACAAAGCTATGGCTTGACTGGGACACTAGCTTCTCCTAGGCCAAGCTTATCTACTAGGACATGTGGTGGTGCTAGTGTAGGTGCTGGGGCAGTCTAAGCCTATCCTCCAAATATCCTCCAGTAGTCCAAGATGTCCTGATACTCCTGATAGGTAGGCTTCCCTCCCTTGGTAGCCCAATGAGCCCTAAAGGCATCCTATGCTTCAGGAGTTGGAGTAGAAGTAGGCACTGGAGCAGCACCCTAAACCTCAGGGTTGTGCACTGAAGTAGCCACGGCAAGATCATGCCTTGAACTGGCTTCCTACCTATGTGGTGATGAGGATGAGGGCGGGGATGGTTCTCCTCGCCTCCCACCTCTATAAACTCTTGGTATAGCAACAGCAGGGGAAGTAACTCTCCCACGGCAAATGCGTGAACGTTGTGCTGGCATTTTACTGGAAGGAAAACACAAGACAACTTTCAGAAACATTTTCTACATGCAACAAATGCAACATGCTAGACTCTACTTGGATCCACTAATTGCAAGAACAAAGAGAACAACTTTCTAATCCAATCAAGGAATAGACTCTAGATTCCAGGTTATACACTGTAATCCTGAACCTAAACCTAACCCTAAACGAAATGGCTCTGATACCACTAAAGTATGTAACGGTCCGTCCCGCGGTTCCCACACATGACATACCGCCACGATAACCGAGGGGAGGTCAAACACCTGCCTCAACCCTAGATCGCTGTAAGCCTATCCTGTTCCCTGTACAATATTCTATAATAACAAGAAAATATTTATCAATGAGGACATACAACAACATTACTACACAGGAACAACATTGAAACACAAGATGAAAACATGGATAATCACAACACAGAAAGCCATAACAATATGGATAACATCCCCCAAAACACTAGGTATAACTCTCATATATCACATAATCTTGGTTGACAGAATTAGGAATCTCCAAGAGAAGTAAAACCAAACATGAAGGTATAACATCCTACTGGATCCTTCTAATATATGCCAAAATTTTTTAAGTATCATGCACAACTTAAGAAAATCACAGAATAACTCTGCAAGCACTTCATGCTTGTACTTCGCTGTTGTGCTATCACCTAGGATTGACAAAAAGAAGGGATAAGTAACTAAGTTACTCAGTGAGGGGCTAAACATGGAACTACATCTCATACATGACTGAATAAAAATAAAATGCCATAATATGCTTCGATTCTCAACATAATGGAAATACATTAAATAGCAAGTATAACATAAGAAATGAATGAGAAGCACCTTCTACATCATCACGGAATCCATACAAGAATAAAAATCCAAATTTATACATTTCTTTAGTAACTCATAGCTCAAAATGTTTAGAAATAAATAAATCAACGATTTAGCATAATTAACAGTATCACAGCTAGCCTCAAAAACCCTCCAGTCGCTAACAGTGGCCTCAGTTAGGTCAGGAGCCACCAAGATGCTCATATCTTGGTGTTGGCCATTAGGGAACCCGTATGGTGCCTCCGGGCACCCAACCCTGCACACCTTCCAGGCTCTCTATGCACCCCTTGAATGGGTGAAACCTCATTTGAGTACTCCATGCCACCCCAACAAGGTCGGCTTGTGGAAGCTCTGACCCTTACTGCAGTAGGTATTGGGGATCCCCTATGTCACCATCAAAATATTTAAATAACAACCCAGCCTGTTGGCTCAATATACACATCAATATGATAGCATAAGTCTCATCAAGAGATCACAAGTTTTCATGTAAGCAACTTTCACTCCAAAGAGTGAATAACTTGATTATAACATCATCAATGAAACCATTTTCATCAAGAACATCATACAAGAGTATTCTTTGAAAATATATTTCAAATATAGCATCATCATAATTAAATTCATTTTGGTTCATACGTGCCTTTTTGGTCATTATGGCAAGAATATCAAGTCTCTTGAAAATACAAAACTTGAAAACATATATTTCAAAACATAGGGTTTTCAAACCACAGATAGTATATATAATCTTTACCAACAATTATTAAACAAGCCAAGTCATAAATCATCATGATTTCCAGATCCCTTGGAAAACATTTAAAAAGTTTTAACAACAAGAAGTTTATCATTCAAAGGGAAGAAAATTAAGTATTAGAAAGCATGCATGATTTATAGCCCATGATTTAGTAAATCCCACTCACAAACTTGGCGAGCTAAACCACCACGGTGTTACTTCTCCACTGGCTCTTCCCCCTTGATTGAAGTCTCACCTCCTAGAACATTTGAACAACCAAACAAGCAATAAAACCTCATCAATGACTTGTTCAATTGAAATGAAGAATAATGCTCAAAATGAGGAAAATGAGTGCTCCTAGGGTTTGCTAAACACTCTAGCAAGAAGATCTAACATGAATAAAACTCTCATAATCGTCAAACTAACAATAAAAGCAAAAGAAACCAAACTTGGTCCGGTACTACAGTAACCCTAATTTAGAACATGAAAGATCTTTCTTAAATCTCAATGGATTCAAGGTTATACAACTACAATCTTCTTCTATTCTTTTAATCCAAACAAAACCCATGATTATTCATCAATAACGTCAAAGAAAATCCAAATAAGAGAATGGGAGAAGACGAAGATCAAATAAAACACATCCTTACCTCAAAGCTTCTCACAACCCTAAGGAAAAGCACTTCCCAAGAGAGGAAGAAGAGATCTTCGAGTTTATTCTTGATTCAAAGCAAGGGATGATGGGTTTGAGAAGTGGGGATGAAGGTTCTAGAGGAGGAAGAAAGTGGAAGGGAAAAAGTCTCAAGGAAATGTGCAAAAAGAATGAGAAAAATATAAGAAAAAGGGCTTTTAAACCCTAAATTTATGCCCCATACTGACCCCTATACGGCCCCCATATGGCCCGTATGAACTAGTTCAAAGTTTATGGAATTTTCATACCAGGGTCTATCTAGCCCATATGGACCCCGGTATGCCCATTCAGCCTATACTAAAATGGCTATAAACGACTAAATTCGTGTCCGATTGACCTCATTTTTGTTTTTAATTACTTGGGACACTCTTTAGCACACTCACACATTAAAATTACTCAAGAAAACACATTGAAACATAAGGGAAATGAAAAATATGCATATGTATATATATATGAATAAGTCGAATTACCACAGTTTTGATGGAAAAATAGGACATATTACTATAAGTAAATATAGGATTATGGTTTTGATTCAAAAATAGTAGACATTCCAAAAAGAAAACATAAGCTTAGGGTTTTGATTAAAAAATATGAGACATTATGAAAAGAAAACATAGGATTATTATTTTGATTCAAAAATAGTAGACATTCCCAAAAGAAAACATTAGTTAGGGTTTTGATTAAAAATAGGAGAGATTCCGAAAAAAAACATAGGATTAGGGATTTTGATTCAAGTCAAGAAGACATTCTAAGAAGAAGAAAAAATAGTATTAGGTTTTTGATTGAGAACCAAAATTTAGGTGACATTTCGAAAAGAAAACATAGGCTTAGGGTTTTAGTTGAAAACTAGGAGACATATTGAAAAGAAAACATAGGACTAGGAGTTTAGATTAAAAAATAGGAGACATTCCGAAAAAATAGCAAATGATTATGGTTTTCATTCAAAACTAAACAATAGGAGAAATTCTAAAAAAAAGCATTGATAGGAGACATTTCTAAAAATAAAATATAGTATTAGGGGTTTTGATAAAAAAAAATAGGAGACATTAATAAAATAAATTATAGGATTAGTTTTTTGATTGAAAATAGATAAATAGGAGATATTCTGAAAAAAAAAATATAGAATTAATGTTTTGATTGAAAAATAGGAGAAATTACGAAAATAAAAACATAGGATTAGGGTTTTACTTCTAAAATAAGAGACATTCAAAAAGAAAACATAGGATTAGAATTTTTATTCAAAAAAATAGGGAGACATTTTGAAAAAAAAAACATACGATTAGTGTTTTGATTCAAAAATAGTAGACATTCCAAAAACAAAAAATAGGATTTGGGCATTACTTCAAAAAAATGAGATATTATTAGTAGATGACAAAGGACTAGGGTTTTGATTCAAAACTAAAAAATATTGCGTATTATGAAAAGAAAACATACGATTATGGTTTGTCTCAAAAATAGGAAACATTCCGAAAAGAAAAGAAATTATTAGGATTTTGATTGAAAAATAGGAGTCATTTCCAAAGAAAAACATAGTATCATTGTTTTGAATCAAATATACTAAGCATGCAAAAATAAAACATAGGATTTGGGTTTGATTGAAAAATAATAGATATTACAATAAGAAAACATAAGATTATTGTTTTGAATGAAAAATAGGAGACATTACTATATAAAAACATAGGATTAGTGTTTTGGTTCAAAAATAGTAGACATTCTGAAAAAACATAGGCTCTGAAAATAAAATATAGGATTAGGATTTTCATTAAAAATAATGAGACATTACGAAAATAAACATAGGATTATTGTTTTGATTGAAAAATAGAAGACATTCCCAAAATAAAATATAAGATTAGGGTTTTGTTTAAAAAATAGGAGACATTCCAAAAAAACATAGGATTAGGATTTTGATTAGAAATATGAGACATTATGAAAATAATATGTACAATTATTGTTTTGATTCAAAAATAGCAGACATTCCCAAAAGAAAACATAAGATTAGGGTTTTGATTCAAAAATAGGAGGCATTACGAAAAGAAATTATAGGGGTTATGGTTTTGACTGAAAGATAGACGACATTCCAGAAAGAAAACATAGGATTAGGTTTTTGATTAAAAAATAGTAGGCATCGCAAAAAGAAAACATTGGATTACAATTTTGATTCAGAAATAGGTGACATTCTAAAAAGAAAATATTAGACATTACAAAAAGAAAAATTATGATTATTATTTTGATTAAAAAATAGCAGACATTCACAAAAGATAACATAAGATTAGGATTTTGATACAAAAAGGGAGGCATTCCGCAAAAAATATAGTATCAGGATTTTTATTGAAAAATGAGATCCACTACGAAAATAAAACATAGAATTAGGGTTTTGATTAAAAATTATCAAAGATTCCAAAAACAAAAGATAGGATTAGGATTTTGATTCACAAAAATTAGACATTCCGGAAAATAGATGAAGGATTAGGTTTTTGATTCAAAATTGAAGAATAGGACACATTCTGAAAAGAAAACATAGGATTAGGTTTTGATTAAAAAATAACAGACATTCAGAAGAGAAAAGAAAAGACTAGGATTTTTATTGAAAAGTAGGAAAAATTATGAAAAGAAAACAAAGGTTAAGGGTTTGATTCAAACAGATAAATAGGTGACATTAAGAAAAAAATGTAGGATTTGGGTTTTAATTAAAAGATAGGAGACATTACTATAAGAAAGTATTTGGGGCTTGAATGAAAATAACAAACATTACTATAAGAAAACATTCGATTAGGGTTTTGATTCAAAAATACTAGACATTGCGAAAGAAAAACATAATACTTGGGTTTTGATTGAAAAATATGAGACATTTCAAAAAGAAAAAATAGGATTAGTGTTTTGGTTTAAAAATAGGACACAATGTTATTAGAAAATATAGGATTAGGGTTTTGATTAAAACTGAAAAAATAGGAGACATTTGCAAAAGAAAACATAGGATTATGGGTTTGGATTCAAAAACAGCAAGCATTCACAAAAGACAAAAATAGGATTAGGGGTTTTAGATTGAAAAATATGAGACATTACGAAAAGAAAACATTGGGTTATTGTTTTGATTAGCAGACATTTCTGAAAGAAAACATAAGATTAGGGATTTGCTTTAAAAATAGGAGGAATTGCAAAAAAATAACAAACTTAGGATTATTTTTTTGAGTTAAAATAAAAGACATTCCCAAAAGAAAACATTAGATAAGTCTCTTATTATAGCAATGTCATCCCTATTTTATTCAAAATACTAATCCAATGTTTTCATATAGTAATGTCTCTTTTTTTCAATACAAACCATAATCATACATTTTCTTATTGTAATGTCTCCTATTTCTCAATCAAAACCTTAACCCTACATTTTCTTTTCATGATACCTACCATATTTCAATCAATACCATAACCCTATGTTTTATTTTCTGAATGTCTCCTATTTTTCAAACAAATCCTGAATTCTATGTTTTCCTTTCTTAATATTTGATACTTTTTAATCAAAACCTAATCCTTAGGTTTTTTTTTTAAATACCTACTAGTTTTTCATTAAAACATTAATCTTATGTTTTCATCTGGGAATGTCTAGCATTTTTTTATTCTAAAATCTTAATCCTATGTTTTCTTTTTGAAATGTGTCATATATTTCAATCATAACCCTAATCCTCTGTCTAGGATTAGGGTTTTTAATCAAAACCCTAATCCTTAGGTTTTTTTTAAATACCTCCTAGTTTTTCATTAAAACATTAATCTTATGTTTTCATCTGGGAATGTCTACCATTTTTTTATTCAAAATCTTAATCCTATGTTTTCTTTTTGAAATGTGTCATATATTTCAATCATAACCCTAATCCTCTGTTTTTCTTTTTGGAGTGCCTACTATATTTCAATCAAAACCGTAATCCTATGTTTTATTTTTGGAATATCTACTATTTTTTAATCAAAATCCTAATCCAATGCTTTCGTATATTAATGTCACCTATTTTTCAATCAAAACCCAAATACTATGTTTTTGGAATGCCTACTATATTTGAATGAAAACAATAATCACATTTTTTCCTTTCGGAATGGCTCATATTTTGCTAAGGAAACCCAAATCCTATGTTTCCTTTTCTTAATGTCTCCTATTTATTAGTTTGAATGAAAACCCTAACATATGTTTTCTATTCGGAATGTCTCCTATTTTTCAATCAAAAACCTAATCCTTTTTGTTTTTTAGAATGTCAGCTATTTTTGTGTCAAAACCCTAATGCTACATATTTTTTTTGGAATATGTCCTATTTTTCAGTTTGAATCAAAACCCTAATGCTTTGTTTTCTTTTCATAATGTCTCATTTCTTTTTAATCAAATCAATTATCCCTATCTTTTATTTTATGAATGTATGCTAATTTTTAATCAAATCCGTAATCTGATGTTTTCTTTTTCTAAAGTTTCATATATTTCAATCCAAATTCTAATCCTATGTTTTCTTATACACAAATTCTATGTGTTCTATTGTTAATATCTAGTATTTTTGAATGAAAATCAAAAATCCTATGTTTTGCTTATTGTAATGTCTCCTATTTTCCAATCAAAACGCTAATGGTATGGTTATCAGAATGCCTACAATATTTGAATCAAAACCGTGATTCTTTTTTGAAATGACTACTATTTTTAGAATCAAAACCCTTATCCTATATTTTCTTATAGTCATGTCTCCTATTTTTCATTCAAAACCATAATCCTGAGTTTTCTTATAGTAATGTCTTCTACATTTTCAATGAAATCCCCATTCCTATGATTACTTTTTCCGAATGCGTACTATATTTGAATCAAAACCGTAATGATACATTTTTTTTGGAATGTCTCTTGTTTTTTAATGAAAATGATAATCTTATATTTTCTTTTGTAAATGTTTGCTATTATTTATTCAAAGCCCTAATCAAATGTTTTATTTTCGGAATGTCTCATAGTTTTCAATCAATACCTTAATCTAATGTTTTTGTTTTTGGAATGCTTACTATATTTCAATCAAAAACCTAATCCTATGTTTTCTTTTTGGAATGTCAACTATTTTTGAATCAAACCCCTAATCCTGTTTTTTCTTATAATAATGTCTCCTATGTTTCAATCTAAACCCTAATCGTATGTTTTTATTTCGGAATGCCTACTATATTTGAATCTAAACACTAATCATATGTTTTCTTTTCAGAATGCCTGCTATATTTGAATCAAAATTCTAACTCTACATTTTCTTTTTTGGAATGTCTCCTATTTTGCAAACAAAATCCGAATCCTATGATTTATTTTTGTAATGTCTCCTATCAATCAGTTTTGAATCAAAACCTCAATGTTTGTTTTCGTTTCAGAATGTCTCTTATTTTTCAATCAAAAACCAAATCCTTTCTTTTATTTTTGGAATGTCTGCTATTTTTTAACCTAAACTCTAATCCTATGTTTTTTTATTAAATTTATTATATTTTGAAGGTTTGAATTAAAACACTAATCCTTTGTTTTCTTTTCATAATTTCTCATTTTTTGAATCAAAACCCTAATCTATCTTTTGTTTTGGGAATGTATGTTAATTTTTAATTAAAACCGTAATTCAATGTTTTCTTTTCAGAATGTCTCATATTTGTCAATAAAAAAAATGATCTTATGTTTTCTTTTCTGAGTGCCTCCTATTTTTCAATCAAAATTTTAATCATATGTGTTATTTTCTAAATGTCTACAATTTTTAAATCAAAACCCTAATCATATGTTTACTTATAGTATTGTCTCCTATTTTCAATCAAAACCTTAATGCTAGTTTTCTTTTCCTAATGCCTACTATATTTGAATCCAAACCCTAATCGTTTGTTTCATTTAGGAATGTCTGCTTTTTTATTAAAAACCAAATCCTATGTTTATTTATGGTAATGTCTGCTATTTTTTGAATGTCTCCTATTTTTCAAACAAATCCCGAATTCTATGTTTTCCTTTTTTGATGTTTGATTTTTTTTAATCAAAACCCTAATGATGAGTGTTTTTTTAAAATATCTCCTAGTTTTTCATTAAAACCTTAATCTTATGTTTTCATTTGGGAATGTCTGCCATTTTTTTTCAAAACCATAATCCTATGTTTTCTTTTCGGAATGTCTAATATATTTCAATCATAACCCTAATCTTCTGTTTTTCTTTTCGCAGTGCCTACTATATTTCAATCAAAACCCTAATCCTATGTTTTATTTTTGGAATGTCTACTATTTTTTAATCAAAATCCTAATGCAATGTTTTCTAATATTAATGTTACCTATTTTTCAATCAAACCCCAAATGCTATATTTTCTTTTTGTAATGCCTACTATATTTGAATTAAAACCCTAATCCATTTTTCCTTTTCTGAATGTCTCATATTTTTGCAAAGAAAAACCAAATCCTATGTTTCCTTTTCTTAATGACTCCTATTTATTTGTTTTGAATCAAAACCCTAATCTATAGGTTTTATTTTCGGGATGTCTCCTACTTTTTAATCAAAAACCTAATCCTTTCTAGTCTTTTCAGAATGTCTGCATTTTTGAGTCTAAACATTAATGCTACGTTTTCTTTTTGGAATTTGTCCTATTTTTCAGTTTGAATAAAAACCCTAATGCTTTGTTTTCTTTTCATAATGTCTCATTTCTTTTTAATCAAATCACTTATCTTATCTTTTATTTTATGAATGTCTGCTAATTTTTAATCAAATCCGTAATCTGATGTTTGCTTTTTGGAATGTCTAATATTTTTCAATCCATACCCTAATCCTATGTTTGCTTATAGGAATATATCTCTTATTTTTCAATCAAAATGCTAACGGTATGTTTTTTTTTCCAGAATGCCTACTATATTTGAATCAAAACCGTAATTCTTTATTTTCTGTTTGGAATGACTACTGTTTTTGAATTAAAACCCTTATCCTATGTTTTCTTATAGTCATGTCTCCTATTTTTTATTCAAAACCATAATCCTATGGTTTCTTATAGTAATGTCTTCTAGTTTTCAATGAAATCCCTATTCCTATGATTACTTTTTTGGAATGCGTACTATATTTGAATCAAAATCCTAATGATAAGTTTTTTTTTTGGAATATCTCTTGTGTTTTAATGAAAATGCTAATCTTATGTTTTCTTTTGTGAATGTTTACTATTATTTATTCGAAGCACTAATCAAATGTTTTATTTTCGGAATGTCTCATTGTTTTCAATCAATACCTTAATCTTATGTTTTTCTTATTGGAATACCCACTATATTTCAATCAAAAACCTAATCCTAGGTTTTGTTTTGGAATGTCTACTATTTTTGAATCAAACCCCTAATCCTGTATTTTCTTAATAATGTCTCCTATGTTTCAATCTAAACCCTAATCGTATGTTTTTATTTCGGAATGCCTACTATATTTGAATCTAAACGCTAATCATATATGTTCTTTTCAGAATGCCTACTATATTTGAATCAAAATTCTAATTCTATGTTTTCTTTTTTGGAATGTCTCCTATTTTGCAAACAAAACCCGAATCCTAAGTTTTATTTTTGTAATGTCTCCTATCAATATGTTTTGATTCAAAACCTCAATGTTTGTTTTCGTTTCAGAATGTCTCTTATTTTTCATTCAAAAGCTAATCTTTTTTTTTTATTTTAGGAATGTCTACTATTTTTTAACCAAAACTCTAATCCTATATTTTCTTTTTAAATTTGTTATATTTTTCAGGTTTGAATCAAAACATTAATCCTTTGTTTCTTTTCAGAATTTCTCATTTTTTGAATCAAAACCTTATTCCTATATTTTGTTTTGGGAATGTATGTTAGTTTTTAATTAAAACCGTAATCCAATGTTTATTTTTCAGAATGTCTCATATTTGTCAATCCAAAAAATGATCATATGTTTTCTTTTCCGAGTGCCTCCTATTTTTCAATCGAAATTTTAATCGTATGTGTTCTTTTCTAAATGTCTACAATTTTTAAATCAAAACCCTAATCCAATGTTTACTTATAGTATTGTCTCCTATTTTCAATCAAAACCTTTATGCTATGTTTTCTTTTCCTAATGCCTACTATATTTGAATCCAAACCCTAATCGTTTGTTCTCTTTTAGGAATGTCTGCTAATTTTTATTAAAAACCAAATCCTATGTTTTTTTATGGTAATGTCTCCTATTTTTCACATTAATCCCGAATTCTATGTTTTACTTTTTTAATGTTTGATACTTTTGAATCAAAACCCTAATGCTAAGGGTTTTTTTGAAATACCTCCTAGTTATTCATTAAAACTTTAATCTTATGTTTTCATTTGGGAATGTCTGCCATTTTTTTTATTCAAAACCATAATCGTATGTTTTCTTTTCGGAATGTCTCATATATTTCAATCATAACCCTAATCCTCTGTTTTTCTTTTCGGAGAGTCTACTATATTTTAATCAAAACCCTAATCATATGTTTTGTTTTTGGAATATCTATTATTTTTTAATCAAAATCCTAACCCAATATTTTCCTATATTAATGATACCTATTTTTCAATCAAAACCCAAACACTATATTTTCTTTCTGCAATACCTACTATATTTGAATTAAAACCCTAATCCTATTTTTTTTTCCCCGAATGTCTCATATTTTGCAAAGGAAACCCAAATCCGATGTTTCCTTTTCTTAATGTCTCCTATTTATTTGTTTTGAATCAAAACCCTAAGCTATATTTTTTTCTTTTTGGGATGTCTCCTATTTTTCAATCAAAAACCTAATCCTTTCTATTCTTTTCAGAATGTCTACTTTTTTTGAGTCAAAACATTAATGCTACGTTTTCTTTTTGGAATGTGTCCTATTTTTCAGTTTGAATCCAACCCCTAATGCTTTGTTTTCTTTTCATAACGTCTCATTTCTTTTTAATCAAACCACTTATCATGTATTTTATTTTATGAATGTCTGCTAATTTTTAATCAAATCCATAATCTGATGTTTGGTTTTTGGAATGTCTCATATTTTTCAATCCAAACCCTAA
The DNA here is from genome assembly GCF_009730915.1 of Dioscorea cayenensis subsp. rotundata. Lineage (NCBI taxonomy): Eukaryota > Viridiplantae > Streptophyta > Magnoliopsida > Dioscoreales > Dioscoreaceae > Dioscorea > Dioscorea cayenensis. The sequence goes on from NC_052490.1 coordinate 3,396,770, forward strand.
TCCTATGTCTTCTTTCCTCAATGCCTTCTGTTTTTCAATCAAAACCCTAATTCTATGTGTTCTATTCTTAATATGTAGTATTTTTTAATGAAAACCCAAATCCTATGTTGTCTTATAGGAATGTCTCCTATTTTTCAATCAAAACATTAATGGTATGTTTTTTTTAGAATGTCGATTATATTTGAATCAAAACCGTAATTCTTTGTTTTCTTTTTGAAATGACTATTGTTTTTGAATCGAAACCCTTATCCTATGTTTTCATATAGCCATGTCTCCTATTTTTCATTCAAAACCATACTCCTAAGTTTTCTTATAGTAATGTGTTCTAGTTTTCAATGAAATCCCTATTCCTATAATTACTTTTTCGGAATGGGTACTATATTTGAATCAAAGCCCTAATGATAAGTTTTTTTTTTGGAATGTCTCTTGTTTTTTAATGCAAATGCTAGTCTTATATTTTCTTTTGTAAACGTCTGCTATTATTTATTCAAAGCTCTAATACAAATGTTTTATTTTCAGAATGTCTCATAGTTTTCAATCAATACTTTAATCTTATGTTTTGGTTTTTGGAATGCCTACTATATTTCAATCAAAAACCCTAATCCTAGGTTTTCTTTTTTGAATGTCTACTATTTTTGAATCAAACCTCTAATCCTCTACTTTAATATAATAATGTCTCTTATGTTTCAATCTAAACCCTAAATCGTATGTTTTCATTTCGGAATGCCTACTATATTTGAATCTAAAGCCTAATGATATGTTTTCTTTTCAGAATGCCTACTATATTCTATGTTTTCTTTTTTAGAATGTCTACTATTTTGCTAAGAAAACCCGAATCCTATGTTTTATTTTTGTAATTTCTCCTATCAATCAGTTTTGAATCAAAACCTCAATGTTTGTTTTCGTATCAGAATGTCTCTTATTTTTCAATCAAAAACCTAATCCTTTCTTTTCTTTTAGGAATGTCTGCTATTTTTTAACCAAAACTCCAATCCTATGTTTTCTTTTTTAAATTTGTTATATTTTTCAAGTTTGAATCAAAACACTAATCCTTTGTTTTCTTTTTAGAACTTCTCATTTTTTGAATCAAAACCCTAGTCCTATCTTTTATTTTTGGAATGTATGTTAGTTTTTAATTAAAACCGTAATCCAATGTTTTCTTTTCGTAATGTCTCATATTTGTCAATCAAAAACATAATCCGATGTTTTCTTTTCCGAATGCCTCCTATTTTTCAATTGAAATTTTAATCGCATGTTCTTTTCTAAATGTCTACAATTTTTAAATCAAACCCTTACCCTATGTTTACTTATAGTATTGTCTCCAATATTCAATCAAAACCTTAATGCAATGTTTTCTTTTCCTAATGCCTACTATATTTGAATCCAAATCCTAATCGTTTGTTCTCTTTTAGGAATGTCTGCGATTTTTTATTAAAAACCAAATCATATGTTTTTTTATGGTAATGTCTCCTATTTTTTGAATGTCTCCTATTTTTCAAACAAATCCTGAATTCTATGTTTTACTTTTTTAATGTTTGATACTTTTGAATCAAAACCCTAATGCTAAGGGTTTTTTTGAAATACCTCCTAGTTTTTCATTAAAACTTTAATCTTATGTTTTCATTTGGGAATGTCTGCCATTTTTTTATTCAAAACCATAATCTTATGATTTCTTTTCGGAATGTCTCATATATTTCAATCATAACCCTAATCCTCTGTTTTTCTTTTCGGAGTGCCTACTATATTTCAATCAAAACCCTAATCCTATGTTTTGTTTTTAGAATGTATACTATTTTTTAATCAAAATCCTAATCCAATATTTTCTTATATTAATGTCACCTATTGTTCAATCAAAACCCAAATACTATGTTTTCTTTTCAAAATGCCAACTATATTTGAATAAAAATTCTAATCCAATGTTTTTTTTTTGGAATGTCTCCTATTTTGCAAACAAAACCCGAATCCTATATTTTATTTTTGTAATGTCTATTATTAACCAGTTTTGAATAAAAAACTTAATGTTTGTTTTCCTTTCAGAATGTCTCTTATTTTTCAATCAAAAACCTAATCTTTTATTTTCTCTTAGGAATGTCTTCTATTTTTTAACCAAAACTTTAATCCTATATTTTTTAAAAATTTGTTATATTTTTCAAGTTTGAATCAAAGCCCTAACCCTTTGTTTTCTTTTCAGAATTTCTCATTTTTTGAATCAAAACCCTAATCCTATCTTTTGTTTTGGCAATGTCTGTGAGTTTTTAATCCAAAACCGTAATACATGTTTTCTTTTCGGAATGTCTCATATTTGTCAATCAAAACACTAATCCTATGTTTCTTTTTTCGAATGCCTCTTATTTGTCAATCAAAATCCTAATGCTATGTGTTATTTTCTAAATGTCTACAAGTTTTTAATTAAAACCCAAATCCTATGTGTTCTTTTCGGAATGTATCCTATTTTGCAAAGCAAACCCAAATCCTATGTTTCCTTTTCTTAATGTCTCCTATTTATTACTTTTGAATCAAAAAACCCTACTTTAAGTTTTATTTTTTGAATGTCTCCTATTTTTCAATCAAAAATCTAATCCTTCTTTTCATTTTAGAATGTCTGCTATTTCTAAGTCAAAACTGTAATGCTACGTTATCTTCTTGGAATGTGTCCGATTTTTCAGTTTGAATCAAAACCCTAATGCTTTGTTTTCTTTTCATAATGCCTCATTTGTTTTTAATCAAATCACTTATCCTATCTTTTATTTTATGAATGTCTGCTTATTTTTAATATAATCTGTAATATGATGTTTTCTTTTTGTAATGTCTCATATTTTCCAATCCAAACCCTAATCCTATTTTTTCTTTCTGCAATGCCTCCTATTTTTCAATCAAAATCCTAATTTTATGTGTTTTATTCTTAATATCTAGTATTTTTCAATGAAAACCCAAATCCTATGTTTGCTTATAGTAATATCTCCTATTTTTCAATCAAAACGCTAATGGTATGTTTTTTTTTCACAATGCCTACAATATTTGAATCAAAACCATAATTCTTTTTTTTCTTTTTGAAATGACTACTGTTTTTGAATCAAAACCTTTATCATATGTTCTTTTATAGACATGTCTCCTATTTTTCATTCAAAACCATAATCATATGTTTTCTTATAGTAATTTCTTTTATTTTTCAATGAAATCCCTATTCCTATGATTACGTTTTTGGTCATACTATGTTAATCAAACCCTAATGATAAGTCGAATATAACTCTTTGTTTCTACAAAAATGCTAATCTTATGTTTTTGTGAATGTGCTGCTATAATTTATTCAAAAGCCTTAATTAAATGTTTTATTTTTGAATATCTCCATATCAATCAAAACCTCAATCTTAGTATTTTTCTCGAATAACTATATTTCAATCAAAAACCTAATCCTAGGATTTCTTTTTGGAATGTCTACTATTTCTAAATCCAACCACTAATCCTGTATTTTCTTATAATAATGTCTCCTATGTTTTAATCTAAACCCTAATCGTACATTTTCATTTCAGAATGCCTACTATATTTGAATCTAAACCATAATCGTATGTTTTCTTTTCAGAATGCCTACTATATTACAATCAAAATTCTAATTCTATGTTTTCTTTTTTGGAATGTCTCCTATTTTGCAAACAAAACACGAATGTTATGTTTTATTTTTGTAATGTCTCCTATTAATCCGTTTTGAATCAAAATCTTAATGTTTGTTTTCTTTTCAGAATATTTCTTATTTTTCAATCAAAAACCTAATCCTTTCTTTTCTTTTAAAAATGTATGCTATTTTTTAACCATAACTTTAATCCTATGTTTTCTTTTTAAATTTGATATATTTTTCAGGTTTGAATCAAAACACTAATCCTCTGTTTCTTTTAAGAATTTCTCTTTTTTTAAATCAAAACCCTAATCCTTTCTTTTGTTTTGGGAATGTCTGTTAAGTTTGAATGAAAATCGTAACCTATGTTATCTTTTTAGAATCTCTCTTATTCTTCAATGAAAAACCTAATTCTTTTTGTAATGTTAGTTATTTTTTTAATAAAAATCCTAACACTATGTTTTCTTTTCTTAATTGGTCCTATTTTTTAGGTTTCAACCAAAACCCTAATCCTTTGTTTTGTTTTTGGAATCGCTCATTTTTTTAAATCAAAATCCTAATCCTATCTTTTGTTTTGGGAATGTTAGCTAATTTTTAATCAAAACCCTAATCTGTTGTTTTCTTTTCAGAATGTCCCATATTTTTAAATCAAAATCCTAATCCTCTGTTTTATCTTCTGAATGCCTCCTATTTTTCAATCAAATCAATAATCCTATATTTTGTTTGGAAATGTCCCCTACTTTTAGTTTTTCAATAAAAACCCTAATCAAATGTTTGATTATAATAATGACTCCTATTTTTTAATCAAAACCGTAATCCTATGTTTCCTAAGTTTTTTTTGGAATGCCTCATATTTTTTTACTGAAAATCCTAATCTTATGTTTTCTTTTAGGAGTGTCTATTATTTTTTACTAAAAAACATAATCCAATGTTTTACTTTTGTAATGTCTAATATTTTTCAATCAAAACCATAATCATATGCTTTCTTTCGTGATGCCAACTATATTTCAATCAAAACCCTAATTTTAAATGAAAAAACTAATTCTATGTTTTCTTAAAGTAAGGTCTCTTATTTTACAATAAAAACCCTAATCCTATATTTTCTATTTGGAAAGGCTACTATATTTGAATCAAAACCATAATCGATTGTTTTTTGGAATTTCTTATATTTTGAAAACAAAACCCAAATCCTATATTTTTTCTTTTGCTAATGTGCCCTGTTTATACGGTTTGAATGAAAACTGTAACCTATGTTATCCTTTTGGAGTGTCTCCTATTCTTCAATCAAAGACCTAATCCTTTTTTTTTTCTTTTTGTAGTTCTGCTATTTTTTAATCAAGCCCCTAACCTTATGTTTTTCTTTTATGAATAGGTTCTATTTTTCAGGTTTCAACCAAAAGGCTAATCCTTTGTTTTTGGAATGTCTCATTTTTGGAATCAAAATCCTAATCATATCTTTCATTTTGGGAATGTCTGCTAATTTTTAATCAAAACCCTAATCCGATATTTTCTTTTAAGAATGTCCCATATTTTCCAATCAAAATTGTAATCCTCTGTTTTATCTTCTGAATGGCTCCTATTTTTCAATCAAAACATAATCATATGTCGTATTTTTTTAATGTTTACTATTTTTGAATTAAAACCAAAATTTTATGTTTTCTAATTGTAATGTCACCTATTTTTCAATGAAAATAGTAATCCTATATTTTTTCTTAAAATGGCTACTGTATTTGAATCAAAACCAAAAATCCTATGTTTTCTTTTGGGAATGTCTACTATTTTTTAATCAAAACGCTAATCCTATGTTTTCATAGAGTAATGTCTTTTATTTTTCATTCAAACCCCAAATCCTATGTTTTCTTATAGTAATGTCTCCTATTTTTCAATTTAAACCCTAGTCCTATGTTATCTTTTCAGCATGTATACGATATTTGAATCAACCCCCTAATCCTATGTTTTCTTTTCGGAATACCTCTTATTTTTCAATTAAAATGCTAATTCAATGTTTTCTTTTTGAAATGTATCATATTTTCGAATAAAAACCCTGATCCTACATTTTCTTTCGGAAAATTTCCCTATTTTTGGTTTTACCCGAAAACTATAATCCTATACTTTATTATATTAATGTCTCAATTTTTTCAATCCGAACCCCAATTCTATATTTTATTTTTATAATGTATACTATTTTTTAATCGAAACCATAATCCTACGTTTTCTTATAGTAATGTCTCCCATTTTTATTCAAAACCTTAATCCTATGTTGTCCTAAAGTAATCTCTCCTAATTTTCAATCAAAACCCTAATCCTATTTTTTTTATAGTAATGTCGTCTATTTTTCAATCATAACTCTAATCCTATGTTTTCTTATCAGAATGCCTACTATATTTGAATAAAAACCGTAATCATATGTTTTTTTTTAAATGTCTCCTATTTTTAATCAAAACCCTAATCCTTTGTTTTCTTTTCAGAATATCTACTATTTTTGAAACAAAATCCCAATCCAATGTTTTTTGAAAATGAGTCTTATATTTTAGTTTTGAATCAAAATCGTAATTCTTTGTTTTACTTTCGGATTGTCTCAATTTTTTTAATTAAACCCTAATCCTATCTTTTACTTTGGGAATGTTAGTTATTTTTTAATCAAAACCCTAATTGTATGTTTTATTTTCAAACTGTCTCCTATTTTTTTTTTCGGAATGTCTCCTATTTTTTAATGAAAACACTAATCCTATGTTTTTTTTTCATAATGTCTCTTATTTTTAATCGAAACACTAATTTTACGATTTCTCTTCAGAATGTCTGCTATTTATTAGTTTTCAATCAAAACCCTAATCCTAAATTTAATTTTCAGAATGCCACCTATTTTTGAATCGAACCTTCATCCTATGTTTTCCTTTTTGTTATTGTCTCCTATATTTAAGTTTTGAATGAAAACTCTAATCCTTTGTAGTCTTTTTGGAATGTCTCCTATTTTTAAATCTAGACCCTAATCCCTATGTTTTTATTTTGATATGTATCCTATTTTTCAATTGAAAATATAATCCTATATTTTTTTTTCAAAATGTCACCTAAATTTTGGTGTTCAATCAAAAACCTAATCCTATTTTTTCCTCTCAGAATGTCTTCTAGTGTTGAATCAAAAGCCTAATCCTATGTTTTCTTTTTGGAATTACTCCTATATTTTCGTTTTGAATCAAAACGCTAATCCTATGTTCTTTTTTGGAATGTTTAATATTTTTTTGGTTTTGAATCAAAATTCAAATCCTATTTTTTCTTTTCACAATGTTTGTTTTTTTCAATCAAAACTCTAATTTTGTGTTTCCTTTAGTAATGCCTTTTCTTTTTTGGTTTTGAATCAAAACCCCAATGCTACGTGTTACTTTCAGAATTTGTTGAATCGAAACCCTAATCCAATGTTTTCCAATTGTAATGTCTCCTATTTTCTAATCAAAGCTATAATTCTATGTTTTATTTCTGAATGTTTCCTGTTTTCCATATTCCAATCAAAACCCTTATTGTATCTTTTCCTCTCGGAATATTTCGTATTTTTCGGGCAAAACCATAATTCATGTTTTTTTCACAATGTCTCCTATTTTTCAGTTTTGAATCAAAACCCTAATTCTCTATTTTCTTTTCGTAATGCCTCCTATTTTAAATAAAAGTCCTAATCTAAATCCTATGTTTTCTTTTAGTAATGTCTTCTATTTTTAAATCAAAACGCTAGTCCTGTGTTTTTCTTTTTTTGTAATATCTCATGCCTTTCAATCAATTCTCTAGTCAGTATGTTATCTTTTTGGCAATGTTTGTCATTTTTGAATCAACCTAATCCTATGTTTCCTTCTCGGAATGTCTCATATTTTTGTAATCAAAATCATAATTCTATGGTCTCGTTTGGAAATGGCTTCTATTTTTCAATCAAAACCATATTGATTCATTTTCTTTTAGGAATGTCTATTACATTTGAATGAGGGGAGACATTTCAAAAAGAAAACATAGGATTAGGGTTTTCATTCAGAAAAGTAGACATTTCGAAAAGAAAAGAAATGATTGGGGTCTTGATTCAAAAATAGGAAACATTATGAATAAAAAATAAATGTTTAGGGTTTTGATTCAAAAATAAAAAATAAGAAACATTCCGAAAAGGAAACATAGGATTAGCGCTTTGATTAAAAAATAGCATGAATTACTAAGAGAAATGAATGGATTAGGTTTTTGATTGAAAAATAGGATACATTAATAAAAAGAAACATAGCTTAGGGTTTTGAATCGAAATTGATAAATAGGAGACATTAAGAAAGGAAAACTTAAGATTCGGGTTTTGATTGAAAGATAGGAAACATTCCGAAGAAAAACATAAGATTTAGGTTTTCGAATGACTCCTAATTTTTAATGTAGACCCTAATCCTATGTTTTTGTTTTTATATGTATCATATTTTTCAACTTAAAATATAATCTTATATTTTCTTTTTAGAATGTCACCTGATTTTGGTGTTCAATTAGAAACCTAATTCTATTTTTTCTTCTCAGAATGTCTTCTAGTATTGAATCAAAACCCTAATCCTATACTTTATTTTCAGAATGTCTCCTATATTTTGGTTTTAAATCAAAACGCTAATCCTATGTTTTTTGTTTGAAATGTTTAATATCTATTCAGTTTTGAATCAAAACTCGAATCCTATGTTTTCTTTTCACAAAGTTTGCTTTTTATATTCAAAACCCTAATTTTATGTATTTCTTTTAGTAATGCCTCTTGTTTTTTGGTTTTGTGACAATGCCCTTTGCGTATGTCCCGTAAGTACACGGGTTTATCGAAGTAATAAATTCCAAATAAGTAGGTATCATATCCACAGGGAGTAGCGAATAAAAACACTTAATTTGTTTCTTAACTTAGCGAAAAGTGAATAATAGTTGTGTGACAAGATGTAATGTAACAAAAGTAAAAGAGATAAAAAAAAGAGCACAAGTAAAGGGGAGGTAAGGCAATCGATATAAATTGGGTACCCGGATATTGTTCCATCTAGGACAATCATTTCAAGTGCAAAACCCTCTATTATGCTTTCAAACTAATGCTTTAATGAGTCGTGGAGATCCTTCAATACATGGTCCCAAATCTAAGGCCAACCATGCCTAACTCTATACATGTCCTAGAGGAGAAATTGAACAATCTCTCAACCTCGCACTTGTATAGAATCGCAATGAGTTCTAGAGATTCCAAGTGATAAATCATCTTCCTAGATGTAGACCTAACCCTTTGGTCCATGCGGAAGGTCCCTATTCACAATTAAGCCCTAGGTGCTAAAATCACTTCAACGCTTCACTCTGTTGCCTCTGCAACTAAGCCCCAGCGGAAGGTCATCCCTTAGCCCATTCACTCTACTATGACCGTAAAAAACTCAAGGAAATGGAGGTAGGATAAATCACACCGGAGGGGAAAGGGGACGCTCCGCTACCTCTCGACTCACCCTCTAAACCCTCTCCAATCTAGCTTTGTATAACTCTCGTGATGTATCACTCAGTCACAAGGGTTACCAACGTGAACTCTCAACCTAGTGTCACTCTAAGGTAGCATTCAATCAATCAAGCATTTAAGATTGGAACACAAATAAAACATCAATTAAAGCATAATAACAAGGTTTAATCAAAAAAATACATCCTAGGGTTCATAAATTCAAGTACCCACGAGGGTGTTTAGCTCTCCATGGAGCTAGTTACAATCATTGAAATTGAATGTAAAAGCAAGTAACCAATAGGAAGCCCTCCTCGATAGTCATGATGATAGTCTTATGAAGAAACCTTTACTTGTCCAAGGGTCTCTCTGTCCGGCCTAAGATACACCTCGCCGGATCGGTGCAGATGAAAGCTCTCCCACTAACCTTCTTCCAAATGGAGAGCGATGTCGGAGCCGTAGAACCTCTCCCAACCCCTAGCCAATACCTCTCAGAATCCTAGCCGCCGCACTCCTCAAGTTGGGGAAAAGGTGGAGAAAAAATGCTGAAATCGGGCCTGAAATCGGCCTTAAATAGGGCTGGAATCGGGAATCCACATGCCCCTGTGGATTCACCACACGGGCCTGTGGAATTAACGCATGGGCGTGTTGAATTTCCACACGTCCATGTGAATTCTCTAGAAATCACTTTTCTCAGGCGGCTGTGAACAGTACCTGCTATAATGAATTGCTACAGTGTTTTGCTACAATATCAGCCCGAAATACTCCTTAATCCATGTTCTCATCGAGGTAACGTAAACGGGCACACGTTTACGTTTACGTCGTAAATCTTGCTATACATGCTCAAGCCAGAATACTTGAATGTGACTGCCTTTGTGCCCCCCAAATCATTGTGATAACTTGAATACGAGGAGGTTGGCACACATTCTCACATCTAAAACCTGACTTATGTCTTCACATTTGGTCCTTCTCAAGATTTCCTCCAAATGGTGCATTCCCGATCTACATTGGTTTCTTTCTCTAACATTCGGCTTCACAACCATATATGCATAAAAGTAACATAAATGCACACATATTAGCGCTAAAACCTGATAAAAGTAATGCTCATCATAAGGAAAGAACACTTCGCATTTTTATCACACAAGCACTTATCACACTCCCCCGCACTTAAGCTTTTGCTTGTCCTCAAGCAAAAATTAAAACTTTAAGGTATAGATGAAGGAAATATTGGAAGTTCTTGGCCTTAGGTTTACCAAAACATACAAAGATAGCATTCTACATGTAAGGGAAGTTTTAACATTAAATATGAAAAATCAATGATCTAGATAAAAACATGAATCAAAAAGGACAACAAACCCGAAATCATGTAAGTGTGTGTAAACTCACTCAAGTCAATACAAGATATACTCCTCAAAGTTCTAGGTAAAAAAAAGACTTATTTATCTACAAAAAAAAAGTAACAAAAATTTGAAAAGATGGTAGTAGCTTCACACATCCTCTAAGGTAGCCCTTTCCAAAGCGGCCGCTAAGGTGGCTTTCACACTTTTGAAGGGTATAGCTCTTTCTACCGGGATGGTAGCTTTCACTCATCCCATGAGATAAATCTTTCTCTCATTAGGGCATAACTAGTATCCGACTTATGAGAGTAGCTTCATACTCCATATGTGGTAGCTCTTTCCACCCAACAAGCACAACTAATCAATGAAACTATTTTGATCTTTCTTTTCCTTTTTCCATTCTTTTTCAAAATTAACAAAAGACACAATTTTAACTAGTCCCTTTAACATCAAACTAGAGTTTCTAAAACAGTTTAAAGAGTGAGTAGTGCAACAAGTGTGAATCTGGCAAAAATTCCTAGAAATTAAAGTAAAAACTAGAGCATGAGAACATTCAATGTTAAAAATTCTCCTAAACTCAAGAATAAAATTAATGCAACTAAGTTGAACCGCCATTGGCTATGTGACCATGTATAACAATCAAACTAATATAAAAAGATATGTGCACTATGAAACTCCCCCCCACACTTAAGTTGTATATTGTCCCCAATGTACACATGAAAGCTCACTCATAATATATATCAATCAAGAACATATATATGGGAGAAGTAATCAAAACAATATACCCTCTCCCCTAGTGTTGCATTTGATGGAGCTAAATCTTTGGGAGTGATGTTCCAATGGGTTGTGAAGCACACACGGCCAAGTGCCTAAGCACCTTAGCAATGTCCATGACAAGCTCTCAATTCCCATACGGACAAGACCATCTGCAAGCATACACGAGGGGGTTTAGTGGAGCTCAATAAAACAAAAACAACTTGAGTATATAAAAGATAAGGCAATGAGTACAACTCGAGACAACAAAATGAAAATAACTCTGAAGGAAAGTCCTTTCTAATTATACAAGTTCAAAATAAAATGCGGAAGTAAAGAAATAAAAAGCGTAGTCAAGTGTTGATGTCGCCAGATGTCAGCTCTGCTGCTACTGGGCACTCAAAAGGTACAGGTGGATCGGGTGATGCTGGAGTAGGTGATGGGGGTACCGGAGATGCGAGGGTGTCGAGGTCTCAGAACGTGCCATGAACTCTGTATACTGTGAGGCCTGTATAGCCCGAACCTCAGCAACCTCTGTCCGTAGTACCCCCACCGTACTCTTGAGCCTCTCAAAGTGATCAAGGGCTCGGGATGGTGAAAACATGTGTACTGGGAGTGGGTCGTGCGTTGGAGGGGACGCCTCTGTCAGATCTCTCTCAGGCTATGACTCTAAAGCTGGCTGAGACCTCTCTGTTGCGGCTTCTTTGGACACAAATGGCTCTGGTGCGGGAATGTTTAGCATATAAACACCATCCAGATATTTCCTGATCATACCCATGAGCCTCATTGTCTCTAACCCGAGTGGTGCCAATAGTATCATCTTCTCGGGCCCTCTGATCCTGTCTCGTAGGCCCATCCCCAAGATAAGTCTAGTGATGTATGGGCCCGAGAAAATGACACCCATCTTGGGATACTGCCCCTGATACTTTAGATATTGTGCTAAAATGTGTCCCAAATGAATCGGCTCACTTAAGACCATGGAGTATAAATATAAAAGTTCCTGCCTGCTAAGAACTCCCGTGCTATCGCCACGACCATTCACTGACATATTCAAGATGGCGTCAAGATATCTGTAACTAGGTCAAGAGAGGCATGAAGCCTTAAATACTCCTGGTACTTATCGTCCCTTTTCACAAAGTATTCAATACGCTTTCTGGGGAGTTAAGCTTCCCGAATAGTCAGTCGGTAGCCCATCATACTCCTCCGTCTCAGAAAACTGCTAATCATATAAACCAAGTCTAACGGAGAACTGTGTGATACTCATACTATGATGCTGCCAAAAAGATCTGAACTGAATGGCGCGGACACTATCGAAATAAGCGTAAGAGCTGTCAAATTTGAATGAGGCAAGTACTTCAAATGTGAGTAGGTTAATAGCAGGGTGATGAATAATCAGCATCTTGCGCCAACTACCCACCGGTAGTAACTCCTCGGCCTCATCAGCCATGTCATGTGCTAATTGCACCATCCTAAGTAAGCTCACATCCAGGATTCGCGTTTGATCAAACTTAAGCTTCGCTAGTCGCTCAAATCGAGCTCGATGTTTGGGAAGTGTAAATGTCATGCTGTCTGGCTCAGGAGTAGGCTCTCTAGGACGCTTACCAGATGCTTTCTTTGATCTGGGGGCCATACCTGCATGTATTGGAAAAGAAATCGATCAGATTCATTCATAATTTAATAATGCAGGAATCCACACGATCGTGTGGAAATTCAACACGCCCGTGTGGATTCACAGGGCATGAAAACTGCACGACCCTTGTGGCAAAATCCACGAATACACCTCTCCCTCACTTCTAGAACTCATTAAAAACATATGACAACCAATTCAGTATAAAACCGAGGCACATTCGCCTTTTTAATTGAAGAAAATCGAAGGGGAACAAATAAGGGCAGTGACAAAATAAAACTAGGGTTTACCGATAAGATAAAGATAAAAACCCCTGAACTCGGTGAGAAACTCAAACAATAACCTCAAAATCAACAATGGGCGGTCGGGAGAAGGTCGGATAGTGTTCCCTGAGTGTTTGGAGGTCTGTTAATGAGTAGGGCTTGAACAATTTATAAAGAGAAAATGCAGCTTTATAATTCCTGAACACCCACACGGGTGTGTGGAAATTACCCACGCCCCTGTGTGCCTCCACCTAAGAGACTCACAGGGACAGGCGCACGCCATGTGCCCTCTCGGGAAAATACTCAACTTCTCTGAATGCAACCGCACGGGCGTGCGAAAAATATCCACGCCTGTGCGCCCGACCCACAGGGTCAGCCGCACGCTCTTCTGGCTTCTTTGTACCACCAAGAAAAATTGCTAAGTGTTTCGCACGCCCGTGTGGAAATTCCGCATGGGCGTGACATTCCTAAAATAAAAAAGCTTAGGATTACGGTTTTTATTGAAATATAGTAGGCATTCCATAAAAAATCATAGGATTAGGGTTTTAATTAAAAAATAGGAGACATTAGTATAAGAAAACATCGGATTAGGATTTTGATAGGAAAATAAGCAATAGTACTATAAGAAAACATTGGATTAGGGTTTTGAATGATAAATGGGAGACATTTCTATAGGAAAACATGGGATTAGTATTTGGATTGAAAACAAAAAGACATTCTGTAAAGAAAACATAGGATTTGGGTTTTCATTGAATAATATGAGACATTTTAAAAAAAACATAGGATTATGGCTTTGATTGAAAAATAGGAGACATTACAATAATAAAATAATGCATTACTGTTTTCATTAAAAACCAAAAAATTGGGGCCATTTCCGAACGAAAACTTATGATTATTTTTTTATTAAAACATAACAGATATTCCGAAAAGAAAACAAATAATTAGTGTTTTGATTAAAATATATAGGCATTCTGAAAAAAAACAAAGGATTAGGGTTTTGATTCCAATATAGTAGGCATTCCGAAATGAAAATATACTATATGGGTTTTAATTGAAAAATAAGAGACATTACTATAAGAAAACATTGGATTGTAGTTTTGAATTAAAAATAATAGAAATTCGAAAAACAAAACAAAGGATTAGGTTTTTGATTCAAATGTAGTAGGCATTCCAAAAGAAAAAATAGCATTAGGGTTTTGATAGAAAATCCGGAGACATTACTATAAGAAACAGTGGATTAGGGTTTCGATGAAAAAGTAGTCGACATTCCGAAAAGACCACAAATGATTAGGGTTTTGATTCAAGTATAGTAGGCATTCCGAAAAGAAAACATAGTATTATGGTTTTGATTGAAAATTAGGAGACATTACCATAAGAAAACATAGAATTAGGGCTTTGAATAAAAAAATGGGAGATATTACTCTAGGAAAACATAGGATTAGGGTTTTGATTCAAAAATAGTAAACACTCGAAAAAGAAAACAAAGGATTATGGTTTTGATTCAATTATAGTAGGAATTCTGAAAAAAAAAATATAGCACTAGCGTTTTTATTGAAAAATAGAAGACATTACTGAAAGAAAACATAGGATTAGGGTTTTGATTCAAAAATAGTAGACATTACGAAAAGAACAAATAGGATATTGTTTTTATACAAAAATAGGACACATTCCGTAAAAAAAATATTATTAGAGTTTTTATTAAAAAATATAAGAAATTCCGAAAAGAAAACATTAAATTAGGATTTTGATTAAAAATTAGCTGCCATTCAAAAATCAAAATATAAGATTAGAGTTTTTATTCAAAAAATGGGATATTTTGAAAAGAAATCATAGGATTAGGGTATTGTTTTAAAACTGAAAGTTATGTCATATGTAGAAAAGAAAAATTAGGATTAGGTGTTTGATTCAAAAATAGGAGCAATTTCCAAAAGAAAACATAGGGTTTTGTTTTTTATTGAAAAATGTGATACGTTCTAAAGAGAAAATTAGGATTATGGTTTTGATTAAAAAATAACAGACTTTCAAAATGGAAAACATAATATTAGGGTTTTGATTTAAAAATATGAGACATTCTGAAAAGGAAATAGAGGATTAGTGTTTTGATTAAAAACTCGGAGGCATTATGAAAAGAAAAAAATACGATAAGGGCTTTGATTCAAATTTAAAAAGTAGGATACATTCAAAAAAATAAAAAAATTAATTAGAAGTTGGATTAAAAAACATGAGGCATTACGAGTAAAAAACAATGGATTATGGTTTTGATTTAAAAATTGGAGATATTCTTAAAAGGAAACAAAGAATTAGGGTTTTGATTAAAAAATCAAAAAATAGTGACATTCGGAAATCAAGACATAGGATTCGGGTTTTGATTCAAAACCGACATATAGGAAACACTACAAAAAAATAAAATAAAATTTGGGCTTTCATTCAAGAAGAAAGATATTCTGAAAAGAAAAACATAGGATTAGTGTTATAATACAAAACTATAAAATAGGAGATATTCTGAAAAGAAAATATAGGATTTGGGTTTTGATTCAAAATTGGAAGACTTTCCGAGAAGAAATAATAGGATTTGGCCTTTGGTTGAAAATAGAATTTATGTGACAATCGGAAAAGAAAACATGGGATTAGATTTTTAGTTGAAAAAGAGGAGATGTATCAAAAAGAAAATATAGGATTAGGCTTTAGATTGAAAAATAGGAGACATTCCAAAAAGACAGCAAAGGATTCAGATTTTTATTCAAAAATAAAAAAAGCAGACATTTTGAAAAGAAAACAAACTATTAGAGTTCAAATAGGAGACATTCTAAAAAGAAAACATACTATTAGGGTATAATTCAAAAATAGGAGACATTCTGAAAAGAAAACATAGGGTTAAAGTTTTGATTGAAAAATAGAAGACATTCCAAAAATAAAAAATAAGATCGTGATTTTGATTGAAAACCGATAAATAAAAGACATTCCGAAAAGGTAACATAGAATTAGTGTTTTGATTGAAAAATAGGAGACATTGCGAAAAGAAAAAACAAGAAATAGGGTTTTAATTAAAAAATAGTAGACATTCGGAAAAGAAAACATAGGATTAGGATTTTTAATCAAAAGTAAAAGATATTCGGAAAAGATATGATCAGGGTTTTGATTCAAAAATAACAGTCATTCCCAAAACAAAATATAGAATTAGGGTTTTGATTCAAAATAATGAAACTTTAAGAAAAGAAAATAAAGAATTAGGTTTTTGTTTCAAAACTAAAAAAAAGGACAAATTCTGAAAAGAAAACATAGGTTTATGATTGTGTCTCAAAAATAGGAGCCATTCTGAAAATAAAACATATGATTAGAATATGAATAAAAAATAGGAGGCATTCCAAAAAGAAAATAAATGATTAGGTTTTTGATTAAAAATTAGTAGAGGTCCCCAAAATAAAAAATAGGATTCGGATTTTGATTCATAAAAATGTGACATTGCAAAACCAAAACAAAAGATTATGGTTTTGATTCGAAAATGGGAGTCAATCTGAAATGAAAAGAAAGGATTTGTTTTTTGATTCAAAAATACTAGCCATTCCATAAATTGAAGCATACATTAGGGTTTTCATTTAAAACTGAAAAATTAGAGACATTAAGATAAGAAAACATATGATTTGGGTTTTGATTGAAAGATATGAGATATTCTAAAAAAAACAAAGGATTAGGGTTTTGATTTAAAAATATGAGACATTACTATAAGAAAAGATAGAATTAAGGTTTTGATTCAAAAATAGTAGACATTCTGAAAGGAAAGGAAAGGATTAGGGTACCATAGTAGACATTAAAAATGGAAAATCATAATCCTATGTTTTCTTTTCTTAATGTCTCCTATTTATCCATTTTGAACAAAAGCCCTAATCCTATGTTTTATTTTGGGCATGTCTGTTATTTTTAAATCAAAACCATAATCCTATGCTTTTATTTTGGAAATGTTACCGTAATCCTATGTTTTCGTTTGGAGATATCCCATAAATAAGTGAAATTAAGAAAAGAAAACATAGAACTAGTGTTTTGATTATCAGTTTTGAATCAAAACCCTAACCTACATTTTTCATTTTGGAATGTCTCCTATTTTTCAATCAAAACCTAATTCTTCTTTTCTTTTCGAAATGTCTGCTATTTTTCAATCAAAACACTAGTATGATGTTTTCTTTTGGGAATACGTCTTATTTTTGGATGATGAATCAAAACCCAGATCCTTTGTTTTCTAATAGGAATGTCTCAAGTTTTTGAATCAAAATCCTAATCCTATCTTTTGTTTTGAAATTCTCTACTAATTTTTAATCAAAACCTTAATCCTATTTTTTTAGGAATAATTCCTATATTTGAATCAAAACCCAAATCCTATGTTTTTTTTCTTTTTTGCAATGTGTGTTATTTTTAAATCAAAACAATAATCTTATGCTTCCTTTTCATAATGTCTCATATTATTTAATCAAAACCCTAATCCTAAGTTTTTATTTTGCATGCCTCCTAGTTTTTAATCAAAACCCTAATGTTATGTTTTCTTCTTGGAATGTCTGCTATTTTTGAATCAAAACAAAAATCTTACTTTTTCTTTTAGTAATGTTTGATATTTTTCAATCAAGACCCCAATCTTATGTTTTCTTTATGAAGTGGCTCCTGTTTTTTAATCAAAATATTAATCGTATGTTTTCTTTTGGGAATGTCTGCTATTTTTCTATCAAAACCGTTATCCTATGTTGTCTTAAAGAAATGTGCCCTATTTTTGAGTTTTTAATTCAAAACTAAGAGATATTAAAAAGATATATAAGTAGGATTTTTATTCAAAAATATAAGACATTTCGAAAAGAAAATATACAATTAGGGTTTTGTTTAAAAAATAGTAGACATTACCAAAACAATAGATAGGATTAGGGTATTGATTAAAAATTGAAATATTAAGAAAATAAAACAAAGGATTACGGTTTGCATTCTAATCTAAAAAATAGGACACATTCAAAAAAGAAAACATAAAATGAGGGTTTTGTTTCAAAAATAGCAAACATTCCAAAAAGAAAAGAAATGATTAGGTTTTTGATTGAAAAATAGGAGGCATTCCTAAAAGAAAATATAGGTTAAGGTTTTGATTCAAAAGTGATAAATACGATACATTAATAAAAGAAAAACATAGGATTTAGGTTTTGTTTATTAAATAGTAGATGTCTCGAAAAGAAAACATAGGATTAAGGTTTTGATTGAAAAATAGGAGACATTACTATAAGAAAACATATGATTAGGGTTTTGATTCAAAAATAGTATATATTTCAAAATGAAAACATAGGATAGGATTAGGGTTTTGATATAAAAATAGGAGGTATTCCGAAAAGAAAACATAGGATTAGAGTTTTGATTGAAAAATATGAGAAAATCTTAAAAGGAAACATTAGATTAAGGTGTTAATTATAAGAAAAATATTCTCAAAAA
Source organism: Dioscorea cayenensis subsp. rotundata (assembly GCF_009730915.1). Taxonomy (NCBI): domain Eukaryota; kingdom Viridiplantae; phylum Streptophyta; class Magnoliopsida; order Dioscoreales; family Dioscoreaceae; genus Dioscorea; species Dioscorea cayenensis. Next base: position 3,415,260 of record NC_052490.1, read on the forward strand.
CAAAAGATATAATTAGGTTTTGATTAAAATGAGACATTCACAAAAACAACAGTGATTAGGGCTTTGATTCAAAAACTAAAAAGTTGACCATATTCAAAAAAGAAAACATAGGATTAGAATTTTGATTAAAAAATAGGAGATCTTCCGAAAAGAAAATATTGGTAAAGGTTTTTGTTCAAATATAGTAGGCAATATAAAAAATAAAACATATGATTAGGGTTTTGGTTGAAAAAATAGAAGACATTACTATAAGAAAAAATATCATTAAGGTTTTGAATGAGAAATAGGACACATTAATATAAGAGAACATAGGATTAGGGTTTTAATTAAAAAAATACGAGACATTAATATAGGAAAATATAAGATTAGGGTTTTGATTCAAAAATAGTAGACATTCCTGAAGGAAAACATAAGATTAGAGTTTTCATTGAAGAATATGAGACATTTCTATAAGGAAAGATAGGATTAGGGGTTTGATTAACAACCCAAAAATAGAAAAATAGGGACATTTTCAAACAAAAACATAGGATTAGGGTTTTAATTACAAAATAACATACATTTCTAATAGGAAACAAAGGACTAGGGGATTGATTAAGAAATAAATAACATTACGAAAAAAAATTGATTAAGATTTTGATTAAAATTTAAAAGCATAGGGGACATTTCCAATAGGAAACAAAGGAATAGGGGTTTTGATTGAAAGATAGTAGACATTGAGGAAAAATAAACATGAAATTAGGGTTTTGATTAAAATATTGAAGTATTCCGAAAATAAAACATAGGAATTATAATATCAAAAATAGGAGACATTCCTAAATGGGAAGGTAAAAGACTCATGGTTTCCATCTCGAACCGAAAATAGTGGACACTTTCCTAAAAGAAAACATATTATTAGGTTTTTGATTCAAAATTGCGCATATCATGGAAAGTTAGTAAAAGAATGGATTAGCTTTTGACTGAGAGGAGATATTTGAAAAACACAAAGGTTAAAAGCTTTTGTTTAAGGACCCGATAAATAGAGACATTGGAAAAAGAAAAACATCGATGGGTTTTGATTGAAAGATAAGAGGCAATTCGAAACAAAAGGATTATGGTTTTCATTTAAATATAGATAGCCATTTCAACATGACATAGGATTAGTGTTTTGATTCAAATAAGTAGCCATTGAGAAATGAAAACATATCATTAGGGTTTTGATTGAAAAATATGACTCATTTCGAAAAAAAAACTAAGGATTAGAGTTTTGATTGAAAAATAGGAGATATTACTATAAGAAAAAAAATATAATTAGGGTTTTGATTAAAAGCCGAAAAATAAGGGACATTTCCAAAAGAAAATGTAGGATTTGATTTTGATTAAAAAAAATAGACATTATTAAAAGAAAACATAGTATTATTGTTTTAACTCAAAAATAACAGACATTCCAATAAGAAAATATGAGGTTAAGGTTTTGATTTAAAAATAGGAGGTATTCTAAAAACTATTATTATTTTTAAGTAAACAATATGTGACATTTTGAAATGAAAACAAAAGCCTCAGTTTTGATCTGATACAGAAAAATAGGACACATTATGGAAAAGAAATCACACAGTATTAGGGATTTAGATTTGTCAGTACACATACACTCGAAAAGAAAAGAAAGGAGATTGGAGATTTTGATTGGAAAATAGGAGATATTCCAAAAGAACATCGGTTGGGCTCGTGATCTCAAAAATCGAGCAATACAATACTAACAAAGAAAGAAAAATTTTGGGTTTTGATTTGAAAGATAAGACATTCAAAAAGAAAACATGTATTAGTGTTTTAATCTTTAAAATATAGTAGGCAAGCAATCTAAAAAGAGAATGGCTATAGATTGGGGTTTGACTGAAACATAGTAGGTATCTTAAAGAAAAACATAGGAGACATTCCTAAAGAAAAGTCATAAAATTATGGTTTTGAATGAAAATAGGAGATATTAATAAAGAAAAACAGGCATTAGAGTTTCATCTGAAATATAGTAGGCATTCCGAAAGAAATAGAAATTATTGTTTTGATTGAAAAATAGGAGTCATTACTATAAGAAAACATAGGATCTTATGTTTTGAATGGTGAAGAAGAGATACTAGTATAAGAAAACATATGATTAGGGTTTTGATTAAAAAATAGTAGATATTATTAAAAGAAAAAATAGTATTAGTTTATTGATTGAGAAATATGAGACATTTTGAAAAACATAGGATTAGTTTTTTGATTGAAAAATAAGAGACAATACTATAAGAAAACATATGATTAGGGTTTTAAATGAAAAATATGAGACATAACTATAGGAAAACATAGGATTAGGAAAATGATTTAACAATAGTAGACATTTCCAAAAGAAAACATAAGATTAGTGTTTTGATTAAAAAATAGCAGCCATTACGGAAATAAAACATAGGATTAGGTTTTTGATTGAAAAAACATTACTAAATCCTATGTTTTCTTTTGCAAACAAAAACCTAATCCTCTATTTTCTTATAGTAAGGTCTCTTATTATTGAAATATAGTAGACATTAATACAAGAAAACATAGGATTAGGGTTATCATTCAAAAATAATAGACATTCCAAAAAAAAAAAAAAATTAGAGTGGGAATTTTGATAAAAAAAAATAGGATTAGGGTTTTGATTAAAAAATATGAAACATTACTATACGAAAACATAGGATTATGGTTTTTATTCAGAAATAGTAGACATTGCTAAAAAAATATACTATTACGGTTTTGATTGAAATATATGAGACATTTCTAAAAGAAAACATAGGATTAGGGTTCTAATTGAAAAATAGGAGACATTATTATGATAAAACATACAATTAGTTATGATTAAAAATAAAAAATAGCAGATATTTCGAAAAGAAAAACATATGATTAGTGTTTTGATTCAAAAATAGAAGACATTCCCAAAAGAAAACATAGGATTAGTGTTTTGATTCAAATATAGTAGACATTCAAAAAAGAAAAGAAAAGACTAGTGTTTTGATTCAAAAATAGGAGGCATTCTAAAAAGAAAAAAAAGGGTTAGGGTTTTGATTCAAAATAGAAAAATAAGGGGCATTATCATAAGAATCATAAAATTAGGGTTTTGATTCAAAACTGATAAATAGGTGATATTAAGAAAAGATAACATAGGATTTGGATTTTGATTCATTGATAGGAGACATCACAAAAAGGAAAAAAGGGATTAGGGTTTTGATTAAACAAATGAGGTATTACAAAATATAAAAAAAGTTTAGAGTTTTGATTCAAAAAATAGGATTAGGGTTTTCATTGAAAACATAGGATTAGTGTTTCGATTCAAAAATAATAGAGATTTCGAAAAGAAAATGTAGAATTAGGGTTTTGATTCAAAACAGGAGACATTACTATAATAAAATATAGGATTCAGATTTTGATTAAAATAAATTAGACATTTCAAAATGAAAACAAAGGATTAAGGTTTTAACTCAAAACTGAAAAATAGGACACATTCCGTAAAGACAAAATAGGATTAAAGTTTTGATTCAAAAATAGCCGATATTCCAAGAAGAAAATAAAGGATCAGGTTTTTGATTGAAAAATAGGAGGCATTCCGAAAAGAAAACACATGTTAAGTTTTGATTCAAAACTGATAAACATGAGACATTAAGAAAAA